>NW_019397571.1:0-55721 GCF_000591075.1 Eurytemora carolleeae | reverse complement strand
TCCAATTTCCTGTTCCATTACGTAAAGTATCTTTTTCTATTGGTACTTGCAATTCTATTTTTTGTGCCTTTTTATATATATTTATATCTATCTTTCTATCACTATATTATCGTCATTATATGTAAATTTGTCTAACCTATAAATAATTATAAAATTATATGCAGTGTGATTCAAAAATCTTAAGAATACGATTGTCAGATTCAAGTTATGATTTTTATAATTGTACACAGACCAATTTTACTAAATGAACTTATTTGCTTTTTGCCTTCTAAAAAGTTCAAATAAACTTAATGTCGTCTTTCTATTTCAAAATTTTATGGACCGCACTGTACATAAATGATATATAATCAGAAGTGACCAGAAAACAGAAGTCTGCGTTTCTTCATTAATTCACAAATGTCGCAACCGATTTTTATTTAAAATATTGGTATTCATTTCAAAATATCATTTCACAGTTTTCTGATTTTCTTTTTTGGTATTTTAGTTGTTTACTTAAACTCTGTGTAAATATTAAAACCTTTCTTCTAAGTTTTAATTAAAACACCTAATTTCAGACAAAAATAAATATTTGAACTGGGGAGACATTCTTTTTTTTTCAGGAAACATTAAATTTTTTTATGTTTATAGAAGGCAATGTCAGATTTACAATAGAACCCTTAAAAGTTCTGTCTGGTCAAGTATGATTTAGATATTAAAGTTTGTCATTTTGAGAACTGATTGTTTTCAATTGTGGTTTCTCTGCAAATATGACTTCCGAAAAAATGGAAATTAATTGAAAAATGGATAAAATCGAAAATGAGCGAAAATGTCGTAGAACTTAGAACTGTGAATTCTATCAATAATAATCTAAGTTTTAAACAGATCCTATTCAGCAAATAAGCAACCAATCTGAAAACGACTATAACCAAGAGGAGCCTGAAAAACTCATGTTTGCTCCTATTTGAATTTGATAATTTTTCATTTTAAATAGATATAATATATATAAGTTTTGGTATACTTTTGACACAGCTTTAAATCAATTTCTCGAGACATGAACATCAGATAGAACTCCTATAGGCCTCGATCAACTTCTGAAGTTCTTAGGTTTCAGGTCTACACATCCTTTTCATTTTTCCTTTACAGTCCTTTTAACTTCAAAGTTAGACTCCAGGTTTACATTTTTTGTGTGAAATTATTCTGGATTGAAAAAAATATGAAATGTTGTATGTAAAAATCTTATACTTATATTTTTCCCAGTTTGGAATGAATTTAGAGTGCTTTCCCATTATATATTTGTATCTTTATCCAATTTACTCAGAAAACTTTGCTAATGAAATAAACCCGTTTTATACCTTCAGAACGTCAAAACTTCAGAACTTTTAAACTTTTAGCTTTTTATTTCACTTCAACTCAGGGATACAAATACAGACCATTTTACAAATGAACTTTTCAAACTTTTTTTATTTTGTTTTGTTTAAATAACTACAGTGATATTCAGTGGATTGAAAGTCATCTTCGTTCAATCTTTTAATTAGGAAAGTTGTTAAAGGTTTTGTAATATATTACAGTTATTGCTCTGAACATGAGATCGGAACACATTCTTAGATTTATTCATCACTAGCTCTAGTTCCCATTGTTGTCCGAGGATTTAAAAAAAATACTTTGGTTAAAACATTTTTTTTAGCCTATACCAACCATAGGGTAGGGAGTAACAACATCCATATGTTTTATTTTTATTTTTTCTACCAGGATCATATGGGTTTCCTAAAAAATTCAGCCATTTTGGTCTAGCTGCTGTATAAATATTTAAGTTTCATTATAACCAGGTTTATAAATATTTAGGTATCCTTATAACAAGGTTTATTAATATTTAAATTTCATTATAACCAGGTTTCTAAATATTTAGGTTTCATTATAACCAGGTTTATAAATATTTAGGTTTCATAGGTATCCTGGTTTCTGTGTACCCATGTACCCAGGTCTCCTGGTTTCCAGGTATTCTGGTTTCTGTGTACCCAGGTACCCAGGACTCTTGGTTTCCAGGTATCCTGGTTTCTAAGTACCAAGCTGTACCCAGGTCTCTCGGTTTCCAGGTATCCTGGTTTCTCTGTATCCAGGTATCTAGATAATTATCTTGCTTGTCTAATTTATCTTATTTTCTAGATAATTTCCACTTTATAATAAATATACTTAATCCAAAACCTAATCAAGATTAACATGAAAACCTTTTATAAAAGAGCAACAAAAATACTTTTAAGAGAAACGTTTGTCTGGAAAAAATATTAAAAACCTTATTTTACAGGATGGAACGGGGAATATGTGTCTTGCTTTAACGATTAATAATTGGATGGATCGTTTAGTGAATAAAAGGATAGATTAACAAAAAATAAGTAATTTATTAATTAATCAAAAGATTTATAAATTGATTAAGTAATTGAAATACGGATTATTCGATTAATTAATTATTGATCTATAAATTGATGACTGATTTGAGGGCTATCTGATCAATAAATAAATTGATTAATTAATTGATGACTGAGTTGAAGGCTATCTGATCAATAAATAAATTGATTAATTATATGATGACTGATTTGAAGGCTATCTGATCAATAAATAAATTGATTAATTATATGATGACTGAATTGAAGGCTATCTGATCAATAAATAAATTGATTAATTAATTGATGACTGAATTGAAGGCTATCTGATCAATAAATAAATTGATTAATTAATTGATGACTGAGTTGAAGGCTATATGATCAATAAATAAATTGATTAATTAATTGAGGACTGAATTGAAGGCTATCTAATCAATAAATAAATTGATTAATTAATTGATAACTGAGTTGAAGGCTATCTGATCAATAAATAAATTGATCAATGAATTGAGTTGAAGAACGAATCATTCAATAAATGATAGATGATGATGAATTAATAAATAAATTTAAAAAAATTAATAGGATAATGAATAGATGAATAAATTAATTAAGAAATAAATGAATAAGATGATGAATCAATGAATATATTAAGAAATAAATTAAGAACTAATTAAATAAAAGGATGAATTGATAAATATATTTATAAATAAATGAATAGGATGATGAATTGATGAATATGTTAATAGATGAGTTGGATGATGAATTGATGAATATATTAATAAATGAATTGGATGATAAATTGATACATAAATTATTGAATGAATTAACAAACTGATGAGTGTGATCTAGAATGAATTGTTCCATTAATGAATGAATTGATGGGCGGAGTCATGTCTTGCCTCTAATTAATTGTGTAACTAATTAATGTCTGTATCCTGGGTATCCTGGAGCATCCGGGGTATCCTGGGTATCCTGGGTATCCTGGGTATCCTGGGTATCCTGGGTATCCTGGGTATTCTGGGTATCCTGGGTTTCCTGGGTATCCTGGAGTATCCTTGAACCGGGAACTGTAGAGTGCTACATCTTCTCTTTGTGAAGTTACTATCTCGGAATACAAATATCGGATCAAGAGTTAGTAAAGACCTCAATAAATGGAAAGTAAAGTATCAAATTATTGGAAACAGATTTTCACAAAACATTGAACGGAGCGGAGGGACAGGTGTACTGAACTCACATGAGGTTATGTAAAGAGCCTTATTTTAACAATATTTAATTTTTCTTATGTCCTTTTTCCTTCTGTGTTTATTTTTTAAAATTCTATTTTACTCGTTCAATTTCACTTTTTCAATGTTCTCTTTCATTTTCTTCTTGTTCTCTTTATTTCATGTTATCTTCTTCTCTTGCCTGCTTTATTTCATGTCCTTTTTCTCCTCATGTTTTACCAATGTTCTCTTTTCCTCATGTTCTCTTTTTCTTATGTTCTCTTTTTCTCATGCTCTCTTTTCCTCATGTTCTCTTTTCCTCATGTTCTCTTTTTCTTATGTTCTCTTTTCCTCATGCTCTCTTTTCCTCATGTTCTCTTTTCCTCATGTTCTCTTTTCCTCATGTTCTCTTTTCCTCATGTTCTTTTTTTCTCATGTTCTCTTTTCCTCGTGTTCTCTTTTTCTCGTGTTTTCTTTTCCTCGTGTTCTCTTTTCCTCGTGTTTTCTTTTCCTCATGTTCTCTTATCCTCGTGTCCTGTTTAAATCATGTTCTTTTTTCCTCATGTTCTCTTTTCCTCATGTTTTCTTTTCCTCATGTTTTCTTTTTCTCATGTTCTCTTTTCCTCGTGTTCTCTTTTCCTCATATTCTCTTTTCCTCGTGTTCTCTTTTTCTCGTGTTCTCTGTTTTCGTGTTTTCGTTTGCTTTAAATATTTAGGTATGCATCATTTTCACTCATTTTAATTTATTTTAGATTATTTTTATCGCATATTTTCAAATGTTACCTAGTCAGTTCTAAGAATTTCTCTTTCCCTCTTTACATATTTGTTCCCTCATGCGCCTTCTAAATATTTTATAGGTTTTCTTCTGATTTCTGGTTTTCTCAACTTCTTTTCCGCTCTACATTCATTAGTCATAAAATTTCGTGAAATTCTCATATTTAAATTCTATCCTCTTCTTTTCATATTCTTGTATTCTTATCGTTAAATTCTATCCTTTTCTTTTCATATTCTTGTATTCTTATCTTTAAGTTCTATCCTCTTCTTCTCATATTCTTGTATTATTATCTTTAAATTCTATCCTCTTCTCCTCATATTCTTGTATTCTTATCTTTAAATTTTATCCTCTTCTTCTCATATTCTTGTATTCTTATCTTTAAATTCTATGCTCTTCTTCTCATATTCTTGTATTCTTAACTTTAAATTCTATGCTCTTCTCCTCATATTCTTGTATTCTTATCTTTAAATTCTATTCTCTTCTTCTCATATTCTTGTATTCTTATCTTTAAATTCTATCCTCTTCTATATACATACCTTGCTAGTCTGTTTGTTTGGTTGTTTGTCTGTTTGAATCCAAGAAACGTCAAAACAGCAGAACCAATCGGACCCAGACTTTGTGTGGGACCTCACATGACCCCATGAAAGGTTTATAGATGCTCAAATTACAAAAATTTGATTTGATTTGGGTAAAAGTTTGAAAATGTACGAAAAAATATTATCAAACCTATGATTTTTTGGGCTATTTTTTATATTGTTACAAAGAGAAGATGTTCAAAGATAAAAGCTCGCTAAAAGCCTATGTCTTCTTATTTTCTTGTATTTCTATTTCTTATTTTTAATTCTATCCTGTTCTTATCTTTGCATCTATTCGATAAAAGAAAAGGAGAAGAGATATAATACAATAAGAATAATATCAAACATAAAGCATGAAGAGATGGGGCAGTAGAATTTTATATAATGGGATTTCTACAGTAATGAGAGAAACCTTTTAAGTTTAACAATAGCTCGAGATTGCTGGTGTGGGAGATATAGATTATAACTAGAATAGATTCCATCCTATTCCATCATATTCCATCCTTTTCCATCCTATTCCATCCTATTCCCTCCTATTCCATCCTTTTTCATCCTTTTCCATCCTATTCCATCCATTTCCATCCTTTTCCATCCTATTCCATCCTATTCCATCCTATTCCATCCTATTCCATCCTATTCCATCCTATTCCATCCTATTCCATCCTATTCCATCCTATTCCATCCTTTTCCATCCTAAAGTTATGATATTTTGGTTTCTAAAGACTACAATAAGTTCAATAGCGAGTGTAGTCCTTGCATCTAGAAATAATTGAACGTGAGATTAAAGATTTTGTTAAAATTCATTGAATCGAATTAAAAAAGAATCTAATTTTCAACAATCTCTATGGTATAATAAGATAGCGTAAAAGTAACTATGTGGACAATTGGTTTCAGGTTTTCTATGGGGGAGGAGGGTAAGTGTAAAAAGAAAACCTGGTTAAGTTCAAAGACCACTCAAATAACATTTCCTTTAGATGTTCCGCAGGGGAACAGTGCCAGCAGTTCCACCAGATTTTATTATTTTATTTTCGCTTCTCACACTTTCATGAGGATCAAAGAAGGAGTCGGGAAGGTATTTTAGAAACAATCAGAAATTCAGGATGCTTTGCGATTTTACTAAAACGTTAACTTTTAGTTTTATTTTTCTTTTCGTAAATTGAAATAAATATGAAAAATCAATTAAAAAAGGGGATTATTTTTGTTCTATATCTAATTCAAAAAGTTGTTAGTCAAAATCAGTTCAATTAAAAAAACTTTAAAATCCGGAGTTTTCAATTTAGTTTATTTGTTTGGACAATTGGAAACATTTCTTAATGCTTAGATTTTATTTTAACAGATCCACAAGTATAAGATATAACATATATCTTTATATATAAATAGTAACAAACAAGAGTTCAGTTTGCTGACTTTAGGTATTTTTATTTTAAGCAGAAAGTGTATAAACCAGATGAGAACTTTAACACGGTTTCAAAGAAAAAGGTTTAATGCCTTTCATCCACTGTAAACTTAAATTAATCCAATCTGAGGCAGCTGCAGCAACTCACGCTTTATGTATTTTACCATAAAATAGTTTTTATTTTGGTAACATCTCATGTTGATTGACATCTACACAAGAGATCCTGGTTTCTGTCTATCTACAGAATTGTGCTCAGCAAATCCTGGAATTCGATTAAATTCTAAACTTTAAAGGGATTCCAAACCAAACCTGATTTAAATCAATTTTGTAATAGAAACTTAAACTAGTGATAGTTATAAAGCACTTTTTTAGATGATTTTATCTTTTTTATCTTCGGTTTTCGAATTCAAACTAATAGAACCCTAGCTCCAGGATTCATTAAACACAGCAACAGGATTCAATTTACCCAGCTCTAGGATACAATGAACCCAGCTCCAGGATCCAATGAGCACAGCTCCAGGATTCATTAATCACAGCTTCAGAATTCAATTGACCCAGCTCTAGGATTCAATGAACCCAGCTCTTAGATACAATGAACTCAGCTCCAGGATACAATGAACCCAGCTCCAGGATTCAATTGACCCAGCTCCAGGATTATATTAACACAGCTCCAGGATTCGATAAACCCAGCTCCAGAATTCAATTAACTCAGCTCCAGGATTCAATTAACCTAGCTCCAGGATTCATTACATCCTGCTCCAAGAGTCACTAAACCCAGCTCCAGGATTCACTGAACCCAGCTCCAGGATTCATTGAACCCAGCTCCAGGATTCATTGAACCCAGCTCCAGGATACAACGTATACAACTCCAGGGTTAAATATACTCTAACCGTTCTCCGCGTAGAATACATTTGAACCCAGATCCATGGAGACACCAAACCTGTCTCTCAAATTCAATCTCTTCTGTAAACATAAGATCAATTTGAAAGCTTTGTGAAGAAATAAAACATCTATTGTTCGCGTTTTCTAACCTTTTATCTAAAGAAATCTTTTCAGCTGAGGAGAAAAATGATTTTGTTTAATAATAAATATTCAAAATTGGCTCTGGCTGACAAAATGCAGTTTTCCAACTTGACAAGTTATATTCTTTAAACCTTTTCTGAAAAAGTTCTCGTCAATCATTTTGTATTTAACTCGGTAAAAGGTTCTGCATCAAAGTTCAATCATAATCAACACGAAATCTTTAGCGCCAAATAAAATTATCCGGGGGAGGGGGGATGATTTTTAACGACAGTATTAAACGCAAAAGGCATGATCTGCATCTGTCTTTAATTTTCCTTTAAAAGAAAAAACAAAGACAAAAACTGTTCAGCTTAAAGGGACAGACTGGCTATGTAAGGTAGTTAAACTGAGTATGCAGTGATGTTGTGGACAAATTTTTTAGGATTCGTTAGAGACATATAATACGTTTCCACGATGTATAATTACTGAGTTTGAGCGCCAAGTCGACATTAATTTGGGTGGGTACGTTTTCAGAATCGGGTTTTTTTTTAAATTGATAAATACCGACGACGAAAAATGTAGTAAAAATTCTATAATAAGCTAATTAGATGTTTAGGAACATATTTCTCAAAATAAATTTGTCAATAAATCGAAGTTTGAATTAATAATTTCCTTTTCCATCATAATATTGAATTTCTTATTTTCTAAGAATTTGTTCGCAGATTTTTTAAATTCTTCAAATGTCGTCGTCTTCTTTTTAACTAAAATTCCAGAAAATCTGCAGAATATCTTTGTGATTAAAGAAAGATTTCAGAAAATAATAATTGAATAAGATTACTTATCTCAACCTGTTCCTAAACAACTAATTAGTTTACTGTTTACATTTTTTGTTGTCGTTATTCAATAATTTAAAACAAAAAACAATTCTGAAAACGTATCCAGTATCCACACAAAAGTACGATTTTGAACGTGGAATTTGAGCTCAAACTCAGGATTTACAAATTTTTAAAAAGTTTTATAAGAATTTTAAACGAATTTGTCCACAACACTGCATACTCAGTTTAACTACCTTACATAGACCGTACCTTTTATTTTACACATTCTCAATTTTCCACAGCAGATTATACAATTCTAAAAATTATGCACAAGTTAGCAAGACTGGTTATATTTTGAAGTGTCGCTAGGCTTTTAACATTAACTTAACCTCACCTTAAGACATTAGTTCTATTTAGCATATTTTTAGCCTTCGGGTTTGAAGATGTATTTGGTAAAAACCCTAATCGATTTTCGCGCCAAAATGTGAATATTTTAGTTTAGTGTTAAACTATGTGGAGCTCAATCATCAACGTAATAAAACGTTCGAATTGGTAGTTTGTATACAGATATTAGTTTAATATATTTCAAACAGAAATCAAACTAAAATTTCAAACTTATAAATTTTCTGCATTTAGAACGATGCAATATATCAGCAGGGGTTAGTTACATTGTTTTTATGTTTGTTACTGCACTCACAAAAATAATTACGGACAGCTCTTAAATACAATGTATCAGCAGGGGTTAGTTACATTGTTTTAATGTTCGTTAATGCACTCACAAATATAATTACGGTACAGCTCTTAAGTACAATATATCAGCAGGGGTTAGTTACATTGTTTTTATGTTTGTTACTGCACTCACAAATATAATTACGGTACAGCTCTTAAGTACAATATATCAGCAGGGGTTAGTTACATTGTTTTTATGTTTGTTAATGCACTCATAAATATAATTACGGTACAGCTCTTAAATACAATACATCAGCAGGGGTTAGTTACATTGTTTTTATGTTTGTTACTGCACTCACAAATATAATTACGGTACAGCTTTTAAGTACAATATATCAGCAGGGGTTAGTTGTGTAATCCTATTTATTAGAGTCCTAAGATAGGTATTCCTCAATTAGAATTTTAGGCAAGTAATCAGTTCCTTTGGTGAGATACATTCAGAAACAATTGATGAAAATTTTGAATTCATTACATATGTAGCATGTCGGCATGCATAGTGTGATATCTCTAGAGGATATTAGTTTCTTATTAAGGCTTTGTTTCCGTTTTTTCTTCATAATTCTTGGTGAATGTATGCAGGTCAACCTAGGTATATAAACATTTAAATATTCAACAGTAAATTTATCATTTAATGGGACTTTACACGTTATTTGAAGTGCCCCTCTATTAAAAAAGTGGCATGTCCGATTCACATTTGTATCCTTGAAAGCTTTGTATGCTCAAGAATATACCAATGCCATCTTTAAACAAAGAACCACGGGAAATTACGACAGCTGTCCCTTTAAAAAGATGTAAATAAATTTTCATTTGTAGAAAATACCTTTTCTGGTTCCTGGCGTTTATTTTTCTTGATAGGATCTGTTAGAACTAAAGGTATTGCACCCAACATCACCTTTATACAGATATAGTTGGTAAATTAGCAATGTATGCCTCCTTTTCAAAAGAAAAAGTTTTTTGACCCTAATTCAAACAAGTTTTAAAATATAAACAAAATTAACGGTATTCCTCCTTCTAACCTTTATCAACAATCAACACTTAGATCTTTAATTGGTTGAATGAGTTTTGTTTTTAATTTTTTTGAATACTTCTGTTAATTTTCTAAATTATAATTTTTTGCTGGGCCAGAATGATTAGATATTTTAGATAAACTAGTTTCTGATTATATGAGATAGGATTTTTGGCCTGTGTTTGGTCCCGAAAAACTTTAAACATCGGCAGTTGTTAAAAGTTGTACTTTTGTTTGTTTTCAGAATATTTTCTCAAACTTAGTTTATCAAACACTTTAATCAAACAAGATATAATTAACTGTGCTTAAAGGATGTGTTTGCTTAAAGGGTGTGTCAAAATATTTAGTTTTTTTTATGAAAAATGTGTACAAATCTCAAAAATGCACAGTGCCGTGCACAGTTTAGCAAATGGATAAATATATATTAATATTTAGCATGTTTAACATTTCTCAAGTCATTCAATTGAATTCTATACATTTATACTCGTTCATATTTTTAATTTACCCTAAATTCGGAGTAACTTATTTTCCAATCTTCATTTCTGTCAACTGTAGCAATCATCTCATCTATCTCCTATCGGGCAAAATTCATTATATTTTCATAATTTTATCATAATATAATAATTTTTTCATAATTTAAATTTTTTTTCATAATTTCATAATTCTTTCATAATTTCATAATTTTTTCATAAATTCTCTTCTTCTCATATTCTTGTATTTTTTTTATGATTTTATAATCTTTTCATAATTTTATATTTTTTTCATTATTTCATAATTTTTTTATAATTTCATAATTTTTTTCATAATTTCATAATTTTTTCATAATTTCATAATTTTTTCATAGTTTCATAGTTTTTTTCATAATTTAATAATTAAAGTTTTACAAATCTGTCGCAGTATCAGATTTGTCTCGCGCTTACAGTGACTGTATGTAGCATTTTCTGCTGTAATGTCTAGTACGATCCTTATTATCTATGTTAGTAATATATCTTATCTATTTAAATGTTGACCCTGACTGGCCATTACGGTCAGTTTGATTTTAACTGTATATAAAATAAAGTAGTACTACATGAAACTTCGTATTATTCGGACGAATATAGAGCCTTGAGTTTTGGCTAGAATTGAGAGCCTTGAGTTTTGGCTAGAGATAGAGACTGTAATTAGACTTTGAGTAGCGTAATCTCAGGACCTAGATTTATTACATGTATTTGTAATTGGAGTGCCCTTTCATTTAAAAGAGAGGAATACCCGAATCACAAAGGTACTCTATATCTGATCTTTGATGCTGACGATATTGTCGTTTTTTTTAAATTAAAAATTAAAAACATGGATATCTCCTTCATTTTTGATCATACAAAGCTATAAAAGTTATCGTTGTGCATGAAATATGCCATTCTATATATTCTCTATATGTAGGGTCACTTGAAATTACGCCTACGGTCTCTATAATAAAAATAATATCGCACATGTACAATTCTACGTTGATGAAATACAATATTTATTTTATTTGAATAATGCTTTTCCCTTGTACGTTATTTTTCCTGGAAGATGCATCAAAACAAACCTATAATAAACAGAATGTAATAATCAATCATGTTTACAATGAACATATACACTTATGTACAGTGTACACAGAAACATATGTGGAATGTACATAAAATTTATGTACGGTTTTCACAGTAACATGTGTACGATACACATATAAGCATTACAGTCTGCAATGTACATAAAATATATGTACAGTTTGCACAGAAACATTTGTACGATACACATATAAACATTACAGTGTACACAATTACATATGTGGAATGTACATAAAATATATGTACAGTTTACACAGAAACATGTGTACGATACAAATATAAACATTACAGTGTACACAGAAACATATCTGCCATGTACATAAAATATATGTACAGTTTACACAGAAACACTGTACGATGCACATAAAAACATTACAGTGTACACAGAATTGTTAGAGAAGTGTACACACAAACTTATATTAAGCGTACATATAAACATATGTGTATGCTGTACAGTGTACATAAAAACATATGTACACTTAAAACAGAAACATATAAACAGTTTCATGTCAATTGCACAGTATAAAGACTTTTCAATTTGGCATTTATTCAGGTTTGTTAATGCAACTAATAAATCTAAACTTTGATTATTTCAAAACAAGAAAAGAGTGCGTTAACATTCATTAATGTTTTTATTACCCCTGATGATTTTGCAAGATTTTTAATTACAGTTTTATAACTTAGATAATTTTTAAACAAGAAAACAGTGTCACTTGCTTCAAATATCGGTAATTAGATTAGGATGATAATATTATTGTTTTTTTTATCATTAATTTTTGTATATTTGAGTATATTTGACTCTTCAACAAGCATGAAAGGAACAAAATCAAATATTTAAACCTCAATATCTTTAGAACTCGATTTTGTAAACCTTTGATATTTCAAACTCAGATTATTTGATCTAACAGAATTTATAGTTTGAAAAATCTAAGGTCTGCAACATTTGGTTCCAAAGATATAGTGATTAGAAAATCAGAATTTGTGGCAAAGACTCAATTCCTATACGAAGATTTCCTCCATTCGAACAAAAACGACAAAAGTGGTGGTCATCAAAAAAATATTTTTAATTTATGGGTCTCGCCCTCCTACAAAAAGCTATTAAACAAAATCTATAAAAAAAATCGTTAAAAATAATAGTACAAAGTGAAACATTCTATGATACATTCTGAAAAAAGATCACGAGCTGGTCAAAGCAATATTTTGTTCTATTTCTATCCCAGCTGCTAGCAAATCCATATAATTTGCAGGAAACAAAACTTATCTCAATTATCTATGGTTTTAGGACCTAAAACTAAAAAAAGGATTGTGGCGATCAATCTTTATTTTACGTCATTGATTCTCAAATAAAGAAAACACATGAATGTTTTGTAAGCGGGTGACCCCAATAAACGTTAAATTTTCCTTTAAGAATTTAGATGTTTTTCCTTGATGAATCCTTGTTCATAAATATAATATAATGGTTGGTTGACGTGTTAGACTTGTGATTTATAGACAAGACAACATGAAAGCCCTTTCATCCTTTACTACCTCTAAAGATAATATATTAAGTATAATATAACCGTAGTTGATGGATAGCTTATATAAACACTTTTCTCAGACCTGGCTTAGAGGTCAGGGCCTTTTAATATAAACGGGAGTTCTTTTGTTTCTTTAAATACACCTTTTCGTACCGACGCGCGAGGCAAAAATGCATGTTGGTGTCCATTTTTGGCTTTGTACTGTCACTTTTAAAACAGCCATTTTTCGACATATCTAAAATCTGTTCTCGACTAAAAAATAGTTTTTGATTTTACATATTCCTGAATTATGAAATTATGATCATATAATTGAGGATTTTATGTCTTGTCTGTTACTTTTTGTTCAGGAATATTCAGTGCGAAGGGGTTTATAAAATTTATGGGACATCACTGGAAGGACTTTGTGACCTCGTAGCTCCTCTAATTTTGAAATTCCGCAAAAGTATGAGTAAAGCAACTATGTTTGGAAACGTATTAAAAATTCTTCTCATTAGCTCTTGAATCAGAGGAGTTATTAGTGTAAACATAAAAAAATCAATACTCATTGCATTTTATTTTAGTTGAACGTTCTTATAAATATCACTGTACACAAAGACGATAAAAACACAATCAGAAATATATTTTCTGTCATTAAAATATTTGGTTTTCCGACATTCAATCTTGTAATTTGGTAATTTTATGTTTATGTGTTTATGTTTATGATATCTAATCCTAAAATCCAAATCAAATGTTATTTCGTTTAAGAGCATGTTTTCAAAATTCATAAGATCATCCAAGGTATATAAAGGAAAGGATGCATTTTATTTACTTTTATAGTGAATATACCATTGTTTATAAGCTATATGAGAAAAAGAGTTTTTGTCATGTCTTCAAAATATCATTTTTAACAATGCTCCCAATACTTCCAAACTGTGAGTATAAAATAAACCAAAAGAGTCATTATAAAACCTTGTTCGAGCACAAGCATTGGTAATGAATATAAATAGTTAATATGGACGGAATGTGATATGTATCTTCTCATGTTTAAATATTTTGATTCAATATTCTTAAATATTCTTACTTAATTTCTTCAGCTGGGATACATCCTTCCTCATCCTTACTGAACACACGGAAACATTCCTGCATTCATTATTCATTCATTCATTTATTCATTCATTCATTCTTTCATTCATCCACCTATTCATCCTTTCATTCATTCATTTATTCATCCTTGCATTCAGCATTCATTCCTGCATTCATCATTCATTCCTGCACTTATCATTCATTATTCATCCATCCTTCATTCATCTAATTATGTTCCATTCATTAATGATTCATCCATTCATAGTTTATTTATTTATAATGCATTCTTCTGTCATGATTAATTTTTTTAATGATTTATCTTGTTCATCCATTTTAACTTTCTCAGCAAGATTTCCAAATTAAACAGATGTAAAAATTAACAAATTATTCCCATCTTAATCTATCCTTGACTCAATTTATAAATATAAACGACCTTGTATCCTACTTCCAGATCCATATCTCGAGCCCTGTCAGTCAGTATCTTACAGAAGATCTGAAATAAAATTATTCTAAAAAGGTTTTGCGAAAGATATAGGAAGAAAGAAGTTGTTCAACTTCATCTGTTTTATCGTCAAGATCTAAACTTCTTTAAAACTTTGACCCCACAATTTTTATTGAGAGGGGGGAGGGGGTTCTTTCCATAGAGAATAGAATATATAGAGAGGAATTAACTAGAAAAAAGTGGAAACGGCCATTTTGTTGTACTGTTTCCATACTGCAGGTGTACTTCACATATTTATGCTATATAACCTGTTGGGCCCTGGAATATCATTATATAGAAAATCTAAAATTATTGTTAAAAGAAAACCAAATTATGAAATAGGCTGGTTTCATAATTGACCAATGATCATTTCACATAGACTCTATGCCTTCCACTTTACAAACGATGATTTTCCGTTATAACTATAAATCAAATGATGTTTTTATTCACCTAATTCATGATAAAGTTGATCTAACAGTTTAAAAAATTCGAAATTAAAATGGATAGTCTAGGGAATATACTGTATTAATGTACTCTACTTCATATAATTTGTGAACATTTACATGATTTGTACACTTTGAACTCCCTTTCAGGCTGAAAGGGACTGAAAAAATTCATACCGAGAGATTTTTTAATTCCTCTCTATATATTCTATTCTCTATGGTTCTTTCTCAATCAATCTGTAACACAGAAATAATCCATATTTGAATCTAAGCATACAAGACAATAAAGTTGGATTAAAACCACTGTAGAGAATAT
Organism: Eurytemora carolleeae; assembly: GCF_000591075.1. Lineage (NCBI taxonomy): Eukaryota > Metazoa > Arthropoda > Copepoda > Calanoida > Temoridae > Eurytemora > Eurytemora carolleeae. The sequence continues at coordinate 40,462 of NW_019397571.1, read as the reverse complement.
TGTTTATTGGAAGTTGACAATAATTAATAATTTGAATCTACGGGTATAAGTTTGGTTTGTTATACATACACAATACACATGCACACATGAAGGTAAAGTTAAATTATATATTTCAGTTTTATCTTATATGTGCAGATAGGGGGCAGATTGTACAGTGTATAAAGTGTGTAGAGTATAGAGTACAGAGAATAGAGTATAGAGTAGATAAGATAAGATAAGATATAGTTTATTTCTAAAATACTCATACAAGTTATAATGTCACAGGCAAAAAAATCTGCTACTATTTTTATATTGTTTACTATATTTATGTGATTATAGCAATTAGTTGGAGATAAGCTATTTGCTGTTTTGGGTATTATCCCCACCTAATTATAGTATAATTATAGTATGATTATAGTATAAAGTATAAAGTATAGAGTAAAGAGTATAGAGTATATAGTATAGAGTAAAGAGTAAGTATGGAGTATAGAGTAAAGAGTATAGAGTGTATAGAGCATAGAGTATAGAGTATAGAGTATGGAGTATAGAGTAAAGAGTAAGTATGGAGTATAGAGTAAAGAGTATAGAGTGTATAGAGTATAGAGTATATAGTATAGAGTGTAGAGTATAAAGTGTAGAGGGAATGAGAGGGTATAGAATATTATAAAGCTGAGTTGAAGAATGTATTGTTTACACTATACAATGTATAAATAGTATGTAAATTGTATAATTATATAAAGACTATTGTGTATATATATTTGATCAATGTATCATGAATACCTGAAACTCTAAGTACCCGGATCCATCATGGATATTATTGATCAGATCTGACACCTAAGATGAAAATATGAAAATAATTTATTTTAGAGACAAAAATGGGATTTATAATAAACTAGCATAAAGACAAGATGAAAATAAGTTTAAAGTTTTATCCTAAACATGTTTAAAAGATTTGGCTGGTTTCCAAACTTGTTGCAAAGAAGAGATAAGATTCAGGTTTGAAACCAGTAGAAATTCAAGATGTTAGATGTTAGACATAAAACCCGTGAGATACAAGATACAGGATAGAAATACAAGATGTTAGGTGTAAAAAACACATTTGAAAAAGACCTAAAAACAAAACAAAAATAAACAGAGGTAGAATATAATGAATTTGACCCGCCATGCTGAACTGCAAATAACCGGTTCGAATTGCAGCTCAAATCTCGAAACACTGATTAAAATTTCAAGCTGGATCAACCATCTACACGCAGTTTAAATTCTTAAAATTCGACCGCAGGTGACATTAAGTTCGACTTTGAACTGTTGTGCCCATGTTTTATCTATAAAGGAATTGAGTTTTTGCCACAAACTTGAATTTTCTAAAATCTATATCGTTGCAACCTGATGGTGTAAACCTTTGATACTTCAAATTCGGATTATCTTATCTATCAAATATGAAGTTTGAATTATCTTAGGTTTCAAAGAAAAAGGGATGAGGAAATTAGAGTTTGTTGCAAGGACTCAATTCCTTTGGCACGTTTCAGTGTCTAGTTTCTTTTCAAATCCAATATACATCCAAAGAGCTGAACCGTCCAAATAGTTTAAAAAACCAGGAATGAAAACAGAAAACTCTGAGAAATCTTAAATAAAAAATACGTTGGTAGGCGATTATATCAATACAGTGAAGACGAATTTCGTTTTCAATTTTGATTAATATCAAGCTTTTAAACAGCATGGATACAAAAAGACATGGAAACTAAGAGAAGCTGCCATTTAAAAATTTTCTCTTAATATACTTGTAAACTTGTAATTCGAAAAAAGCGTGTTAACAATTTAAACTTAAATAAAAAGTCGTCTTCATTATATTAACATAATCTTCTACCACCCTCTACGAATAGACGAATATATTTTTTTACCAAAAAGAGATGAGCCAATCCCATTGAAAACCTTAGTATGTATACATCTATAGATATAAAGCAGTAATATCTGTTTTGGCGTAAAACCACAGGAATATTGTGTTTATTAAATTTCCAATAATGTTTTTGCCTTTTCTCCAGATTCCAATTCATCAAATAAAACTAAAATCGAATGAAACTCCCAAAATATTGTACACTGCTTAAGTTTAGTTAAACACAGATTCGATGTCGTCTTCGTTTGTTCTTCTGTTTACTTTGTTTTCTGTAACTGATTCATCTAGTAAGAAAGTGTTCTTTATAAATTGGCGGAATTTTTTTATTAAAAGAAAGAACGAAGACGAAAATTGTTTCTTTTTGTATTTTAATAAAGATTCTATTTACAATTTGACCTATTACTTCCTTAACCGTGGTTTAAGTATGATATATATTTACCTGATATACATATATGGTAATAGATCACCGGGTAAATGTAGCGTGAATATTGAGAATATATTTCATATATACAATATACATATATTTATATTACAATATGAATATATGTCATTTTATGACCATACGACATAAATATAACTGTTATCTAAACCAAAAATTGTTTTATTTTTATTTTTTATTTTCCTTTTCTGAGGCTTGATGTTTACTGAGTAATTTTATACGAAACATATTGTTTATATAAAGGGGCTTTGTCATTCTTTGTTATGCATAAAACACATCTGGAAATTTTTCTAATGTTTTTTGAAGTAAACAGTTATTCCACCTTTCTACTAAAATCGTAAATATTAAGTCTGAATCTCTGCTTAAGTTAAACAACAACAACAATTAAAGATTTCAAAGCTTTTTTGACACTTTTTAAAATTGCGAAAAAAGTGGTGGAAAATATGTATTTTTATCTGTTTCTATATCTAAATCTAGATCTGGATCTAGATCAACTGTTCACAAGAATTTTGAAGGATTATTGTTAAAATTAAAGCAAGGGATTTTAATTAAATAACAAAAACAAACAAATATTTTATCACGAGGGCCATATATTGTAGTATTTCTACTGAAAAGTTTATTAAATAAAAGCATCAACTTTGGGGGCTACAATTAACACATAGCAAGAAAAATATAAACAAATAAAAATCTATATATACTTCGTAATCCAAACAAGCTTTTAAATTTCTAAAAAAAATGTGAAAAAAGTACTTTTAAAAAGTGCTACAGTTCAAAAAACCCACTTTGCAGATGGAAGATTGAACACAATCACCATGGACCAACAAGAACGAGATGCGTTCGGTTTCTTCAATTTGAATTCAATCCCATTTTGGTATATGATTCAACAATACTTAAACTAACGGAGTTGTCTTTTAAAATTTATAATTTGAAACGCGTTTGCTGACAAGGTCCTTACTGCTGAATTTGCGTGCCATGGACAAGGTCCGTATACTGTTTACTCCGCGTGCCATGGACAAGGACCGTATACTGTTGAATCTACGTGCCATGGACAAGGACTGTACTGTTGAATCCGCGTGCCATGGACAAAGACCGTACTGTTGAATCCGCGAGCCATGGACAAGGACCGTACTGTTGAATCCACGTGCCATGGACAAAGAACGTACTGTTGAATCCGCGAGCCATGGACAAGGACCGTACTGTTGAATCCGCGAGCCATAGACAAGGACCGTACTGTTGAATCCGCGTGCCTTGGACAAGAACCGTACTGTTGAATCTGCGTGCCATGGACAAGGTCCGTACTGCTGAATCTGCGTGCCATGGACAAGAACCATACTGTTGAATCTGCGTGCCATGGACAAGGACCGTACTGTTGAATCCGCTTGTCATGGACAATGGCCGTACTGTTGAATCTGCGTGCCATGGACAATGACCGTACTGTTGATTCCGCGTGCCATGGACAAGGACCGTACAAATAAATCTGCATGCCATGGACATTGTCTTCAATATTCTAACATGCATATTGTTTTAGAAGAAGTTTGAAGTTTGAAGAATTTATGTTTTATAAAGGATTTCCAGCTACAAGGTTTGGATTGGATCAAATAGGTTGACAACCTATTTAGATTGGATCATTGAATAAGATTAAAGAATATTCTTGATTGAATTCTAAGTTCATGACCCTGTAAATCTAAAATGTTTATAAACTGCGATCATCATTAAATACTCTCTAAAGATTAAATAGTTCCGCAAAGATATTCAGTTAAAATATAAAGAATTCTACTATTCTGTAGTTTAAACAAATCCTATAAAGATGATAAAAAATAGATGCCATGTTACTGGTAAAACTATTTCCATATTAACATTGAAAACATATATCGTCTTCCGATGCCATTGTTATATGGTTCTCACTGTAGTTAAAATTACACCTTAACGCGACATCAGACACAAGTTTCTACGAAAGAAAGCACAGTTAATATTATTTCAGTTATGTGTATTTTTATCTTGTATCTGATAGTGTTAAGTAGTAACGTGAAAGTAGAAAAGTCATCAACAACACTTGTCTTCTATATATAAACGTTGCTTGTCTGTTTGTCTGTTCGTTTGTATCCAATACACGTCAAATCGACAAAACCGATCGGGCCCAAATTTTGTGTGAGACCTCACGTGACCCCAGGGAAGGGTTGAATACGCTCATTATTAGAAGAGTTGTCTCGATCCAAACATTTTTGAGTTTCATAAAATTTTGAAAATTCACGAAAACAAAATTGTAAATTTTTTTATTGTTTCATCAAAGAGAAAATACGGAAAGATTGAGCAAAAATTTTAAATTGAAATAGAGGATATGCGCGAAGCGCCCTGATAGCATAATTAAAAAAATTAAATTTTATTTTTAAACCAGATTTGTTTGTATGTACTTTTGTGTTCATTATTTTATCCCAAAAATTTGTCAAAAGACAGTTATGACATTTATCTCCTAAAGATTCCTGTTTATTGTCTAACTAAATAAATAAATTAGACATTTTCTTTCTTTCTTTATTTTCTTTTCACTTTAACTTTATTAATTTGTTTTGCTTGTATTGAAATTAGGAATATTGTCATTTTTTCTTAACAATCTGTAATCATTATCGTTGCCCAACCCGGCCTAATAATTGCGAAATGTCAAGGATAGGAATCCATTTGGTAACATGGGTTTACAACACCTAAAATCTCCCATTTTGTTCTTTTGAAATAAAATGTTTTATTTGTAAAAACGCGACTATACTTGTTAACATGTAATAAAAAACGAGATAAATACAATTATGATGTTAATTTTAGAATGTTCCGATTTAAATAATGAGAAATTATAGTTATTTAAAAAATTAAAATCAACGCGGCCCGTCCATAATTTTACCAATTCAATTAAAATGAACAGAGTTTGATTAAATAAAGAGGTTTCTAGAATTCATCGTATCTAAACTTTTTATTGAAACATAAGATCAACTTAATCCTATCGTATAAAACTATTTTTACTACATTTGATAAATCAAACAAACAATGTTTGGGCAAAACGGGGGAATATTTGGTAAGTTCTACAAAAAACGTTTAATAAACGTTTTTTTGTTGTTGTAAGCAATTTTGATTTTATAAACAAAAGACAAATTGTGAATATAATGCTCTGATTTTATACTAAAGTGACCAGAAAACTGTAAATGATTGTCGTTTTTCTTTTATTTAACAATTAATATCGTTCAGGATTTAGGAATCTTTACTAGTTACTATCTACTGTATGCGTAGTATTGATGGAAACTTTAATTTTGGTCTCAGGGGAATAGAACCCCTTGTTACCTAAACTCAAAATGTATTAGTTTCAAATTTATTTACGCGAATGCAAAATGAGGTCCATAGGAAGCCCTTACAGAACGATTGATTTAGCTGAAGATCACTATTCTGGGAAGGTTTGAATTAGGACCAGCTGTGTACTATGTGTACTGACTTTAGAGGTCCGATAGAGGATGTTATTGAGGTTGAAGAAGGTTAAATTTGATGAAATATATTCAATCTACTTCCACACATTAGATATACGTAAAATCATATAAATACGTAAAATATGTCTAAATTGGGTTAAATATAACATATGTTATAATTATTTTAAAAGTTTCCATCTTTACTACGAACCCGGCCTTTAGCAAGGTTATTCTGCAAGGAAAGTTAATTGCAGTTGCGTATGCTCTGCATACATATTGTAACCAGTTCTCTCTGGGAGGAATTTGTAAACAAAAATAGATGCATCAGTGTTCGTTTAGTATCCGAAGAGGTTAAAAGCATTAAGTTTCAATAATTTTGATAATTCACATAATAGTTTCTTATGACCAGAATATTTCATTGATTTTTATTGCGAAAGATGGATCCCATGTAAAGCTTCGACGTCCGTCTTGTATTTACATTACCGCCCAGAGACAGTACGCTGCAGTACAAAAGATGCGTTCACCTCTGAAATAACTTTCCTTGCATTAGTACCTTGGCCTTTAGTATCTATTTAAGTCTATGTCAAATACACTGTGAAATCCTTAGCGACGATCATTACACTGTGTTCTGGTTACCACTGTAAGAATGGGTTGATATTGCACTGTGTTCTGGTTACCACTGTAAGAATGGGTTGATATTGATAATACCTCAATATCAGTAGGATTCTGCCCAGCTCGTCTCATAGCAGACTAAAATATGTATCTTCATAAAATAAAAAGATTAAAAAGAAATCGGAAATGGTATTTAGTTGCAGGAAAGGTTTTTTCGCACTTGTAACTGAGTGTTGCCTTTTTTTGCGCTAATCGTAACTGAGAATTAAAACTTTATTTGTTTGTTCTTAAATTAATCATAATAAAGTTTTTTTAATTTCAATTTGGAAAACAAAATCAAATCGTTAGAGTAAAATCTCGTATTTATTTCACGGATACTCTCTTTTTTTAGTTTATCAAATGGAAATTATATTATGTGTATCCTTGCAGAAATCAATAAACCCTGATCAACTATTTTAATCTTTTAATAAATTCTGGTGTCTTAAACCAAACACACTCTCTTTATAAAGATTTCCTGGAGATTAATGTTACTTAATTAATTTAGGAACATTTTGTCTTGTTCCAACAAAGAATTTAAAAATTAAAAAGAGCCTACAGGGTGTCCCGGTAAAAATGGAAATTAAAAGACAACTTGAAAATCGTCTTTGATTTTTGATATTTGATTAAATGACAAAAAGTGTGGCAAAAACGATTATGTGTCTTCTGAGCTCTTCAAAATTTGGTCTGCCTTCCATTATATTATATAAAATTGACGGAGATATCAAACATTATTATTGAATAAAAGGAAATCTGGGCTCATTTCTCGATAACTCCGTCAATTTTCAAGGTAAACCACATTTTGGAATTCTCCAGGCCAGCAGTTTCAGATGTTAATTGTTTTAAATGTGAAACTATTTAAAATATTTTCATATTATAATGCCGCAAGGAACAAAGACGATATTGAAGTCGTCTCTTAATTACCGTGTTTATTGGGACACTCGTACAATCTATAAACAGAAATACAGAGCCAACCTGTTCATGTTGAATTTTCACCCAAGCAAAGAATTTTAAAACAATTTTTCAAATATGTGTCGTGAGAGAAATGTATTCTTAAATATACAGATGGACCCGTAAAACTGTGGAATATTTAGACGACAAAAAAGCAATATTTGATGAATTTTATGTTAAAATATAACAAATAGTTTTTAAAAATCAACTTATTAAGGGAAACTAGTCGATGTACACTGCACAACTGCTATGTCCACAGTTTTATGGATCTAACTGTATGTATAACTGATGAGGTGTAACAACAGAAAGAACGAGACAAATAAACAGAATGTATATATTGAAATCTAAGTTACAACGACAATCTAGCTCCTCCACAGAGAAACCATTTTTTTTTCTTCATGCTTGTCTGTGTGTTAAACATTTTTTCCTTCTTTAAAATAGAATTAAAAAATAAATAAAATATAAAAAAGTTTTGGTCTTATTTCTTCTGAACTCTTTAATATTTGATTCAGATAGTTTTCCAATTTCCTTAATAATTTATGAGTAAACCTTATTTTCCAATCTTTTTAGATTAATCTAACATATTTCCCACACATTAAAACATAGAAAATATGAATGCTTAAAAAAAGAAATGCAAGAAATACTTGGAGAGAGTGCGACGGGCTTCACATATTGTCATATTCCTCTTCTTCCATTTTGGTATAATTCTAAAATTAGATCAGTAAATATCTTTTTTGCAAAAATAAGCCCATTCTTGGAGGTAGCAAGAACACCGACTTTTGAATAAATAAAAAGGTAGAAGTAAAAAATAAAAAAAACTCGATTTTTCATTTATCTTTTTAGTAAACCAAAGGTTGTATGCTCTCATACAAAACTACAGAAACATTTGGCACATTAATCATTTAAAACTTAAACCAGAAACAATAGTTGCAACTTTTCATAACAGCTTGTTAATATTTAACCTAGCTGTAATGAGGTGTAGGATATCTTTTGAGTGTATTCAACCTGTAATGAGGTGTAGGATATCTTTTGAGTGTATTCAACCTGTATTGAGGTGTAGGATATCTATTCAACCTGTAATGAGGTGTAGGATATCTATTCAACCTGTATTGAGGTGTAGGATATCTATTCAACCCGTAATGCGGTGTAGGATATCTATTCAACTTATATTGAGGTGTAGGATATCTATTGAACCTGTAATGAGGTGTAGGATATCTATTCAACCTGTAATGAGGTGTAGAATATCTATTCAACCTGTAATGAGGTGTAGGATATCTGTTCAACCTGTAATGAGGTGTAGAATATCTATTGAGTGTATTAAACCTGTAATGATGTGTAGGATATCTATTCAACCTGTAATGAGCTGTAGGATATCTATTCAACCTGTAATGATGTGTAGGATATCTATTCAACCTGTAATGAGGTGTAGGATATCTATTCAACCTGTAATGAGGTGTAGGATATTTATTCAACCTGTAATGAGGTGTAGGATATCTATTCAACCTGTAATGAGCTGTAGGATATCTATTCAACCTGTAATGAGCTGTAGGATATCTATTCAACCTGTAATGAGCTGTAGGATATTTTTCCACTATGATTCCAATCGAAGGCATCAAATGCTCCTTTATAGGCCTGAAACAATATATTTCTAACTGTAGAATTTTTCCAAAGTTTTGATTTGATATTTGAAGGAAATTTTTTGTAGCTTTATTATTTTCATGATCATAAAGCTTTTTTATTCAAATTAGTTTTTTCTTCATTATCATCATGGTTTTAAACCAATATTAATATTACTAACCTCCAAATCTTCCTTAGGAATCTTCAATTGTGAACTAAAGTATAATTATATCTATAGAAACTATAGACTATAAAATGTAAGAAATATCCATTAGTGAAATATAGGATTAACAACAGAATTTACATATTTAAAAAAATTACCCTGGGGAGGGATGGATGTCACGCCGTGGTAATTTTTCATTCATTTCTGGAAATTTAAAAAGGTTTTGTCAGAGTAAATTTCATTACATGAATAGAAAAATACAATGAACTTTTTGTACATAATTTGCTTTAAAAATTCAGGGTTTTTCAAATACATATGATGCGAATTGAAGGCCTGTCGACATAAACAAATGATGAGAATTGAAGGGCTGTCGACATAAACAAATGATGTGAATTGAAGGCCTGTCGACATAAACAAATGATGTGAATTGAAGGCCTGTCGACATAAACAAATGATGAGAATTGAAGGCCTGTCGACCCTAAATTTAATGAGTTCCTTGCAGAATTTACAAGGCTGCCCATCACACCTTTGTCTGAGAAAATTATGAGGATATCCACCATTTGATTAATTGAATTCTTGTTTGCATATTTATGAAGCAGAAACAAAGAAGGAAATCAACTGAATTCAACAAATTCTCAGATAGAAAAACGAGGATATTTTCCTCATTGTTGCTCAGATGAAGTTGTACAAGGTACTGTTGTGAATTATGCATCCATGCAATTCTTTGACTGTTGCATAAAAAATCTGCAAGGTGAATAGGGTAGAGAAAATTTAAATGGCCGGTCATCGTTATAAAAATGTCTAAATTATCACATAACTTCATCTAAAATTTACATTTCGGAAAAGACATTAAAAAATAAATATGAAAACACGAATCACGTCATTTTTGCCAAAACTAATTCTTTTATTCCCACATTTTTCAGATTTTTTTTTGGCAATTTTTTATAAACCCTATCATTTACTTTTGTTAGAGGTCGAATAACTTGTTTATGAGATTGATTTGATAAATATTTATATGCTGCATGGATTAAGCCTCCGTGCCTTTACTCCATTCTCTCCACTGTACATAGATCTTGATCCCAGCCTTTTCAGGGTAAACAGGTTTGCACTAAAGGATTGTGTATTCAAGGTATCAGTTGAACAAATAAAGGTGGATGAATATGAAAAATGGATAAGTATGAAAAAGTGGATGAGTATGAAAAGGCGGATGAGTATGAAAAGGTGGATGAGTATGAAAAGGTAAATGAGTATGAAAAAGTGGATGAGTATGAAAAGGTGGATGAGTATGAAAAGGTGGATTAGTATAAAAAGTGGATAAGTATGAAAAGGTAGATGAGTATGAAAAAGTGTATGAGTATGAAAAGGTGGAGGAGTATGAAAAGGTGGATGAGTATGAAAAGGTGGATGAGTATGAAAAAGTGGATGAGTATGAAAAGGTGGATGAGTATGAAGAGGTGGATGAGTATGAAAAAGTGGATGAGTATGAAAAGGTAAATGAGTATGAAAAAGTGGATGAGTATGAAAAGGTGGATGAGTATGAAAAGGTGGATGAGTATAAAAAGTGGATAAGTATGAAAAGGTGGATGAGTATGAAAAAGTGGATGAGTATGAAAAGGTGGATGAGTATGAAAAGGTAAATGAGTATGAAAAAGTGGATGAGTATGAAAAAGTGGATGAGTATGAAAAAGTGGATGAGTATGAAAAGGTGGATGAGTATGAAAAGATGGATGAGTATGAAAAATTGGATGAGTATGAAAAGATCGATGAATGGGAAAAGTAAAGAAGAAGAAATAGAATTGAGGAAATATTTTCTCTTTATTCAATACACAACACACACACCTGGACACTTTTATCAATTCCTTGACACAAATCAAATATGTTTATGATTACAAAATTCAAAATATTTTTATTCGCAAACATTCTTCTGCAAATATTTCTGCCAAATATAGACCTTTAGACTCTTATTTGATGTTTATTTGTTGATAAACAAACAGTATTCCTTGAGTCCTGAAGTGGATTAGAATGTTTGAAAACAACAAATTAAACATTTTGACTAATGTATTAACAGGCTGTAAAAGCAAAATTGCATCGTATTGTGAATTGTCCAGTTATTATACACAATAAAAACAATAGGAGAACAAGTCTCATTTGAAATCGGATTATCAAGATTGAAACCATTTTTCATACTTCATAATATTTCCGATTTAATAAGTAAAGATATCGAGTCTTTGCCGCAAACTCAAATTTTCTAATCCTTATATCTTTGCACCCAGATGGGGTAAACTTCTCACATTACATGACGTTACACTTTACTTTATCTAACAAAATTCATGATTGGGTTGCAAAGATATAGGGATTAAATAATCAGTGTTTGTGGTATATCAAATCCTTTGGTAAAAAATTTAATTTTTAATTTTCTTTTTGTTTGTCTGTATTTCATTCTGTCTTTACAGCTCACAGGCAGCCGTACTACATTTGAATTTCCGAGCTGGGTCAACCTTTCCGTTCCCAGGTTGAATTTACTTTAAGTAAACGGTTAGAGGTGCGTGAGCTAGATAGGACGTAACAAACAATATTTTTAAAACCTGTTTACAGGAAGAAACTGTAACATTTTATAATGTTCGTGGGTATTTAGACCTAAATGATTATAATCTCGAAATATTTTTGGAATATTTAAAGCTATTGAGAACAAATTCTTTCTTTTGATAGTTTATGTTGTGTTGATTTTTGATCAAGGATTGATAGTTTATGATGTGTTGATGTTTGATCAAGGATTAATAGTTTATGTTGTGTTGATGTTTGATCAAGGATTGTAGTTTATGTTGTGTTGATGTTTGATCAAGGATTGATAGTTTAGGTTGTGTTGATGTTTGATCAAGGATTGACAGGGTTGTGTTGATGTTTGATCAAGGATTGACGGTGAACTACGTATTCTCTTTCTTCTCTTTATACCAGCAACAGGAGGCCGGATACACACAAATCTTACCGGACAAGGATTGGCGGAGATTCAACCATATTCACGGAGATTGAGAAATATTCATGGAGAAGATATTTAAGGAGATTAAAGAACTAGTAGATTAATGGAGGTTTGAGGGTAATTACGTAAAAATCATGGAGCTCTAATGATTATTCATTTAAGCAAGAATATAAGAAAAAATGTAAGTTCTTTTTAACAATTTTTTTGAATTTTTTTTAAAAAGGTTGTTAAAAAAGATAAACAAAATTATTTTAAAAGTATTACAGTATTCCTATTTTTCCCACTTTAGGATTCTTGGGGCCCCTAGACACTCCCCCTGGGGGGGGGGGGAGGAGGGGGAAAGTTCAATTCGTAGAGATATCTGGAAATTTGAGGAAAGGAATTAAGTCTTTGCCTCAAACTTCAACTTTCGAACTCCTATATTTGTGCAATCTGATGATGTAAACCATTAATATTTTAAACTCAGATATCTCAAACTATCAAATAATGTAAGGTCTACGACATTGGGTTGCACAGATAAAGGGATTAGGAAATCAGAGTTTGCAGATCTGTTGGTCTCACTCATGTATTTAATATTGCAAAGACGACCTGTTGCAGTCAATACTTTTATCATCCTAAATAGGATACTCTGCTTAAGAGAAAAAATTAGAACTCAACAATTCGTAATACGATAAATTTTTCTCAAATAATTGAAGCCTCGTGTAAATATAAATATCTTTTTGAAACCTCATTTAATTTGTTGCAATCAACGAGGTTATCCATTGTAAAATTTGACTTGGGTTGGATTAAAGACGTAAAATAATTGTAAATTTCACTTGTTTGTGAACTATATACTGATATCATTTATTCAATCCATATACAACTTTTGGTAGAACACGTGAGAGGTAGATATACTCTTTCAGAGGTCACCTTCAACCTGGCTAGTTTCTAATATTGTTACAATGCTTTACTCAATCTTTCAGTAAATCCTTAAAAGTTTTAAATAAAATGAGGTAAGTAACATTGGTCTATTTCTTAATGCATCTACTCAACAATCGAACCCAGGAATCAGGGATTGATAGTTTAGGTTATGTTGATGTTTGATCAAGGATTGACAGGGTTGTGTTGATGTTTGATCAAGGATTGATAGTTTAGGTTGTGTTGATGTTTGATCAAGGATTGACAGTTTCAGTAAATCCTTAAAAGTTTTAAATAAAATGAGGTAAGTAACATTGGTCTATTTCTTAATGCATCTACTCAACAATCGAACCCAGGAATCAGGACCCTGAATATAATGGAAACCAGGACACTGAATATAATAGAAACCAGGACACTGAATATAATAGAAACCAGGACACTGAATATAATGGAAACCAGGAACCTGAATATAATAGAAATCAGGACCCTTGATATAATAGAAACCAGGACCCTGGATATAATGGAACCCAGGAATCAGGATCCTGAATAAAATGGAAACCAGGACCCTGAATATAATAGAAACCAGGACACTGTATATATTGGAAACCAGGACCCTGAATATAATGGAAACTAGGACAGCAGTATCAACTCCACTAGCCAGAGATAATGTTGAATGATTGTTTTCTGTAAAATCTAAACATAATTTTAAATATATTCATGTTTACAATCACATAGATTTTAGTTATTCAAATCTTCAGCTTTTTAATATACTGACAAGTAAGATATGTGGCATCGAGAACACTAAGCTACTTTGCTGTTACTTTAGTGTTAAAATTCTAATCATATTTCAGAATGATGTAGAGTGGAAAAATAACATTATCTTGTCATGTCAACTGAGAAACGTGTTTTCAAGCCTTTAATTAAAATTCTAATCATATTTCAGAATGATGTAGAGTGGAAAAATAACATTATCTTGTCATGTCAACTCAGAAACGTGTTTTCAAGCCTTTAATTAAAATTCTAATCATATTTCAGAATGATGTAGAGTGGAAAAATAACATTATCTTGTCATGTCAACTCAGAAACGTGTTTTCAAGCCTTTAATTAAGATTTTAATACTTAACTGCTCAGCTTCTCAGTAAATAGTCATCTCTGAACAATTTAATTTCAATTTTTGATAAATCGAATTTGTCTGGAAAAGTTTTGTTATTTAGATCTGTCAAACATTTATACAGGGTTACCCACAAAGAAAAAGACGTTACTGACTGCCTAATATTCCTTAGATTTGAAGAATGAAAAAAGGATTTGGAAAAGACATATGAAAGTATATGAATGTGTAAGATAAGCGCAGATGCCTTAGAAGAAATCTTCACTTTGATGAAGATATGCAACTGTTTCATGGTTTTCTGATATTTTCAATCCAAGCTTCTGAAACCTTTCCTCTGGCAAGTTTTATTTAGATTTCCTTTGTTTACCTGAAAACTTGGCGAGAAAATTCTCAAAACTTAAACAAATTGTTTTTTGTTTCTTTGTTTCTTTACTTTGTTAAACTCGGTTTGAGTATAGTCTTTTAAAAATACACACCTCTCATAATTTCACTGTCTTAGAATTTGGAAGTGAAAAAGCACTTATCATTCACATTCTTTGTCATCGATTCAAACCTCATTTTTCAGCGACCTCTCTCTGATTCATTAATTTCTGTTCCTGGTTCAGCGGTAAATATTTTATTCCTATATCTTACAAGTAATCAGAACAAGGAGAGACTATTTATTTAAAACTATTTATGTAAACACATACAGGGTTACCCACAAAGATTGTAAAGACGACCCAAAACTCCAAAAATATGACGATTTGAGGCTTGATTTTTGGTTTCTGCATTCAATTGAGTATTTTGTTGGTTTTCTAAATGATTAAGCACAGTAATAAGCCTGTTTTGACCTACAAAGAATCCAAGAAAACGGACTATACAAATTTCGTACAATCGACTCTGAAGTCTCATCCTGTATATTTATATAAATATTCCACCTGAATCAAAATTAAATTCCAAAACTTAATTGGCAAATTATGCAGCCAGGGGCTTTCACGCGGGGGGGGGGGGGGGGTAGTTTTTATCGGATGCTTTGGCGAATTCAAATGTTCCTTGTTTCATTGATGATACAGCATCCATTTGTAGTAAAATGGGATTATTATCATTTAAATCTATTCTCAGCCAGGTGTAATCTTTCTTAAGGTTGGCAGTTTTGGTGTTTATTGTGCTTGTTGGTTTACTCTGATATTTATTTTTAAATTCTTTATTATTTTAAGTATATACTAGATATATAGATAGATTTCTTAAGTGCAGGTACATTACTTTTGCTTTAAATTCTAAAAACTTGAATGTTGAAATCTGAACCTAAAATGTGGAGTTTGTAAAAACAATTATCAATAATCTTTTGCTTTTGTATTTTTATAGGAATTGCAGGATGGAATAATAATAATATATGAATAATGGAATAAAAGATGTGATTAATTGGATATTAAATAAAATTATGTTTTTTGTGAATAAAGATAGGAATAGAACTGATAAAAAGGGAAACTTGAAACCTAAAAAGGCATTCAGTTGAAGACTTGGGACAAGTCAAGAAGATTTTTAAGAACCACCCCTTTTCATCAGTTCTTCCTTAGAATTAACCCATTCCTTGTTTATATTCTAACAAGAATTTGAGGATAGAGAAATCTGACAGTAGTGTTATATTTGGTCCGAACACTACACATTGTCTGATATAACCCATCGCAGTTCACAAATAAAAACTACCGTTTTAAGTTGTACTTTTTTATCAATTATTAGATTTCCTAATGTACAAGGTTACCCACAAAGGATGAGACTGTAAAGACGACTAGAAACTCTGAAAATATGACGATCCTAAGGTTAAATTAAGCCTTCTTCCTTGGATTTAGTAGTTTCATGGCATATAATGATTTGGCAAAGAAAGTTTACAATTTCAGGGATTCGTGAATATAAGGAAACATAAATAAAGGAATTGAGTCTTTGCCACTAACTCTGATTTTCTGATCACTATATCTTTGGAACAAAATGTTTCATACCTTAGATATTTCAAACTATGAATTCTGTTAGATCAAATAATCTAAGTTTGAAATATCAAAGGTTTACAACATCGAATTCTAAAGATATTGAGGTTTAAATGTTTGATTTTGTTCCAAAGGCTCAATTCCTTTCGTCTTTGTGGGTAAACCTGTATCTATGATTTCCTAGTTTCTATTTTCAGAATTTACAAGACGACCTTCATTATAGACTGAGATCTTATAAGGGGCGGGGGGAATGGATAAACTGAGGCCGTAATTAAAAATTATTGATAAGAGAGAGGGGGGGGGGCTTTCTGCCACAGTAAAAAAGAACTAACTTCACCTTAAATTTGATCTTAAAGTGGAAATAGGGGGGGGGGGGGGAAGNAAGGATAAGGATGTTGATTAAGATGAGAAGGAAAAGGATGTTGATTAAAATGAGAAGGATAAGGATGTTGATTAGAGGATTACAAGGATAAGGATGTTGATTAAGATAAGAAGGATAAGGATGTTGATTAAGATAAGAAGGATACGGATGTTGATTAGGATGAGAAGGATAAGGATGTTGATTAAAATGAGAAGGAAAAGGATGTTGATTAAAATGAGAAGGATAAGGATGTTGATTAGAGGATTAGAAGGATAAGGATATTGATTAAGATATGAAGGATAAGGATGTTGATTAAGATGAGAAGGAAAAGGATGTTGATTAAGATGAAAAGGATAAGGATGTTGATTAAAATGAGAAGGATAAGTATGTTGATTAAGATGAGAAGGATAAGGATGTTGATTAAAATGAGAAGGATACGGATTTTGATTAAGATGAGAAGGATAAGGATGTTGATGAAAATGAGAAGGATAAGAATTTTGATTAAGATGAGAAGGATAAGAATGTAGATTAAGATGAGAAGGATAAGGATGTTGATTAAGATGAGAAGGATTAGGATGTTGATTAAAATGAGAAGGATACGGATTTTGATTAAGATGAGAAGGATAAGGATGTTGATGAAAATGAGAAGGATACGAATTTTGATTAAGATGAGAAGGATAAGAATGTTGATTAAACTGAGAAGGATAAGGATTTTGATTAAGATGAGAAGGATAAGGATGTTGATTAAAATGAGAAGGATAAGAATGTTGATTAAAATGAGTAGGATAATGATTTTGATTAAGATGAGAAGGATAAGAATGTTGATTAAGATGAGAAGGATAAGGATGTTGATTAAGATGAGAAGGATTAGGATGTTGATTAAAATGAGAAGGATTAAGATGTTGATTAAGATGAGAAATGAGGATAAAGATAATGCAGAGGTTAAATGTGTGGATGAAGATGAGGTATAAGCAGGAGAAGGATAAGAATGAAGATAAAGATAAGGGTTTATAAAGTGAGAAAAAGAGGAGGTTGCCTGGAACTAGGCCCACAGCCGAGGCTCAGTATTGATTCAAGCAGTTCAAACTTCAACACAAAATCTCAGCAGAAGAATATCATAACACTGTAATATTGACATATCAAAACATCAATATTTAACTACAGGTCACTGTAAACATCAAATATTCAACTACAGTCCACTGTAAACATATTCTACTACAGTTCAATGTTAACATCAAATATTCAACTACAGGTCACTGTAAAAATCAAATAGTCAACTACAGGTCACTGTTAACATCAAATATTCAACTACAGGTCACTGTAAACATCAAATATTCAACTACAGGTCACTGTTAACATCAAATATTCAACTGCAGGTCACTGTGAACATCAAATATTCAACTACAGTTCACAGTGAACATCAAATATTCAACTACAAGCCACTGTAAACATCAAATATTCAACTACAGGTCACTGTTAACATCAATATTAAACTACAGGTCACTGTGAACATCAAATATTCAACTACAGGTCACTGTAAACATCAAATATTCAACTACAGGTCACTGTAAACATCAAATATTCAACTACAGTTCACTGTTAACATTAAATATTCAACTACAGTCCACTGTTAACATCAAATATTCAACTACAGTTCACTGTGAACATCAAATATTATAACTACAGTTCAATGTTAACATCAAATATTATAACTACAGTTCAATGTTAACATCAAATTTTTAACTACAGTTCACTGTTAACATCAAATATTTAACTACAGTTCACTGTTAACATCAAATATTCAACTACAGGTCACTGTAAACATCAAATATTCAACTACAGTTCACTGTTAACATTAAATATTCAACTACAGGTCACTGTGAACATCAAATATTCAACTACAGGTCACTGTTAACATTAAATATTCAACTACAGTTCACTGTTAACATCAATATTAAACTACAGGTCACTGTGAACATGAAATATTCAACTACAGTCCACTGTTAACATCAATATTAAACTGAAGGTCACTGTAAACATCAAATATTCAACTACAGTCCACTGTTAACATCAAATAGTCAACTACAGTTCGCCGTAAAAATCAAATATTCAACTACTGTTCACTGTTAACATCAAATATTCAATTACAGTTCACTGTTAACATCAAATATACAACTACAGTTTACTGTTAACATCAAATATTCAACTACAGTTCACTGTTAACATCAAATATTCAACTACAGGTCACCTTTAACATCAAATATTCATCTACAGGTCACTGTTAACATCAAATATTCATCTACAGGTCACTGTTAACATCAAATATTAAACTACAGTTTACTGTTAACATCAAATATTCAACTACAAGTCACTGTGAACATCAAATATTTAACTACAGGTCACTGTAAACATATTCAACTACAGTTCACTGTTAACATCAAACATTCATCTACAGGTCACTGTTAACATCAAATATTAAACTACAGTTTACTGTTAACATCAAATATTCAACTACAGGTCACTGTTAACATCAAATATTTAACTGCAGGTCACTGTAAACATCAAATATTCAACTACACGTCACTGTAAACATCAAATATTCAACTACAGTCCACTGTTATCATCAAATAGTCAACTGCAGTTCACTGTCAACATCAAATATTCAACTACAGTTCACTGTTAACATCAAATATTCAACTACAGTTCACTGTTAACATCAAATATTCAACTACAGTTCACTGTTAACATCAAATATTCAACTACAGTTCACTGTTAACATCAAATATTCAACTAAAGTTCACTGTTAACATCAAATATTCAACTACAGGTCACTGTACACATCAAATATTTAACTAAAGTTCACTGTCAACATCAAATATTCAACTACAGTTTACTATTAACATCAAATATTCAACTACAGTTCACTGTTAACATCAAATATTCAACTACAGGTCACTGTAAACATCAAATATTCAACTAAAGTTCACTGTTAATATCAAATATTCAACTACAGTTTACTGTTACCATCAAATATTATAATCACAGGTCACTGTTGCCATCAGGTATTCAACTACAGTTCAATGTTAACATCAAATATTTAACTACAGTTCACTGTTAACTTCAAATATAATAATCACAGGACACTGTAGACATATTTAACTAAACTTCACTGTTAACATCAAATATTTAACTATATTTCACTGTTAACATCAAATATTATAACTTCAGTTCAATGTAAATATCAAATATTCAAATATATTGTACTATAAACATCAAATATTAAAGTATATTGCACTATAAACATCAAATACTCAATTATCTAGGTGAGTAGGTGTACAAGGTCAGTAAAAAAACACGGATTATCGATGTATTTGACAAAATTTTCAAGAATCACAAAGAACTAGATAAAGCATCAAATATTAAACATTAATGTTTACCCCTGTACAGTGTACATTCCAGATGATCTATACAAGAAAAGAATGGTTTTGATTCTCCTGATCCTGTTCCTACCATGGATGGAAGGGTTAAACCAAAACCAAGAAATATATCTGCAAAATTGTCCTTCTCAGGTAATAATGTTCCAAAATTCAATTTTCGTTTAAAAATTTGATAAAATTTAGATTTTCTGAGATTACAAATTTTTAAATACACTGTTTAAGAATGTGAGCCTGCCCTGTACTCCAGCTCAGATTGATGAATTTATTAGTTCACAACTCAAGGATGATTTAGATATTCATGCAGTTCTATCCAAGGTAAAACATGTATAAATTTATAATTTGAGATCAAATATTGATTTGAGTTCCAAGGCGCTGTAAAAAGTATTGCATTAATTATATGAGTTAAGGCGGGAGTCAGAAACTTAAAAGAATCGAGTTTTTGTCAAAAACTCTAATTATCTTATTCTTATATCTTTGCATTTCAATGTCCGAACTTAGATATTTCAAGCTGTGACTCATTTTAGATCAAATAATGATAGTTTGAAATATCAAAGGCGTACACCATCTGGTTGCAAAGATAAAGCGATTGCAAAATCAGAATTTGTGGCAAAAAATCAGTTCCTTTGCTTCCAGAATTACACTTTGTAAAACTTTTTTATTTGAAACAAAATTATTCATAATATAAAATCTTTAAATCAATTGTTCACAACTTTTTAAGGCTGGGTAATGTTCCATACACGAAAGACAGTTTGGGAAACCTAGCGGAAAATTCCGTTAACGAACCCGGAAAAACATTTGATTTGTAAACATTAAAGAAAGAAAAGATCTGTTCATGGAAAAACTCATTTTCAAAAGTGGACATGGATAACTCATTCAATCATGACATTCAACGCCTTTAAATTTACCGTAGTGAATCGAACATGCTACTTTAGAGATAGAGATATCCTTGAAATAACGTATATATTCTCTTGAAGGTTTATATCCCTGGAGTATGCTACCATGAAAGAACTAAATACTGCCCTACAGAGCTCATCAGCTGTAACAATTCTTTCAACCACGGATACAACTTTAGTATAAAAGGTAATTTTTTACAATTTAAATATACAACCAAGATTTTACGACAATTCGTTTACCGTAAACAGTGACTATTTTAGCTTTTAATTTTTTTTTCAAACCGCTATTTTCTTTGTACATCATAAAACTATAATTAGCGGTTTTTTTTGTTGTCATTGGTGAATTAAAAAAATATTTGTATTATATTAATTAGAAAAACGTTAGAAAAACTAGTCAATTTTTTGTTATCTTTTAAGAATTTCCAAACCGAAATTTTTAGATTCAGACCAGCCAATACACTTCCCTTGGGGGTCAGGTGTGTTACGTTACCACAATAATTTTAGCCTGATCTGATTTATCTTTCGACTTTTGTAGAATACAAACAAACAAACTTAAGTTAAACATTATTATATGTAGATATAATGCTAGGGTGGTGTATGGACTGCTAGGATAAAATTTAATAATATTCAGACCAAAAAATCATTTCCTGGATTTTCAAACATAGCTAAAAAATAAAAAAGGAAAATTATTGTCTTGTTATTTTTCAATAATCTAAAAAACAAAAACATTTAAATTTGGCGTGTGATGACACATAGAATTTGCAACCAACGGAATACACCATATAAAAACGTTGTTTGTTTGTTGTCAAAAACCTAATTTAAACATTGAAACATAAGAATGGGGGCTCAGAATTCTGTTAAAAAAATGAGAAATGTTCACCTGGTATATTTTCACTTAAAAATAAAAGAATAAATGGGACTAATATTTCATAATTGGTTTTGTGTTTAGGAGAATGTATCAGTAAGCATGAGAAATGTTCTTTATTTCATTTAAAGGATTCCTGCCAAAACCTTGTTTGTAACCAGTCCCAGTATCTTTGCCATCCCAAGGTTTGTAAGGAGGGCCGGTGACGGGGACTTTTCATTTTTGGATAAAACTGATTTTTGATCATAATAAATAAATAAACTAATAAGAAATAAAATCTAAATCTAAAAAATACTAGAATCTGTTTATCTTTGTAATTTTATTCTGTCTGTTTGATTCAGTAATTAAGGATAACGGGTTCAACACAAATAAAATCGATTATTAATTTTCTTTAAGTCATCGAAAAAAATAACAGAATACGATTACAATTGTCGAAGAAATTAGGTCCTAAGAAATTCAAGATTACGACTTAAAAATGGCTGTGTTGGTTGGTTGTTGGAAGGATGTTGATTAAAATGAGAAGGATAAGGATGTTGATTAGAGGATTAGAAGGATACATTATCTTGTCATGTCAACTCAGAAACGTGTTTTCAAGCCTTTAATTAAAATTCTAATCATATTTCAGAATGATGTAGAGTGGAAAAATAACATTATCTTGTCATGTCAACTTACACAACAAATTTATTTTTATACCAAACTCTTTTAAATGCACCGTTGGTAAATGATTGTAGCTGCCATATTATAAACTGTCTATTTACCGTATAGGGCTGTATACCACTTAATGCATTGTGCAATGGAAGATGCCTCCCTCTGAAAAAAATCAAATCTTCCCTCCATCAGCCTTCAAATACAAGTACAAAAATATCCCAGGTACCCAGTACACATATATCCCAAGTACCCAGTGCACATATATCCCAGGTACCCAGTACACATATATCCTAGGTACCCAGTACACATATATCCCAGGTACCCAGTACACATATGTCCCAGGTAACCAGTACACATATATTCCAGGTACCCATTAAACACATATCACAGGTACCCAGTACACAGATATCCCAGGTACCCAGTACACAGATATCCCAAGTACCCAGTACACATATATTGCAGGTACCCAGTAAACATATATTCCAGGTGCCCAGTACAAATATATCCCAGGTACCCAGTACAAATGTATTCCAGGTACGCAGTACAAACATATACCCAATACACAGATATCCCAGGTAACCAGTACACATATATCCCAGGTACCCAGTGCACATATACCAGGTAACCAGTACACATATATCCCAGGTACCCAGTGCACATATACCAGGTAACCAGTAAACACATATCCCAGGTACCCAGTAAACATATATCCCAGGTACCCAGTACACATATATCCCAGGTACCCAGTAAACATATATCCCAGGTACCCATTAAACATATATCCCAGGTACCCAGTACACATATATCCCAGGTACCCAGTACACATATATCCCAGGTACCCAGTACACATATATCCCAGATACCCAGTACACATATATCCCAGGTACCCAGTAAACATATATCCCAGGTACCCATTAAACATATATCCCAGGTACCCAGTACACATATATCCCAGGTACCCAGTACACATATATCGCAGGTACCCAGTACACATATATCCCAGATACCCAGTACACATATATCCCAGGTACCCAGTACACTTATATCCCAGATACCCAGTACACATATATCTCAATTACCTAGTGCACATATATCTCAGGTACCCAGTACACATATACCCCAAGTACCCAGTGCACATATATCCCAGGTACCCAATACACAGATATCCCAGGTAACCAGTACACATATATCCCAGGTACCCAGTAAACAAATATCCCAGGTACCCAGTAAACATATATCCCAGGTACCCAGTGCACATATATCCCAGGTACCCAGTAAACATATATCCCAGGTACCCAGTACGCATATATCCCAGGTACCCAGTACACATATATCCCAGGTACCCAGTACACATATATCCCAGGTACCCAGTACACATATATCGCAGGTACCCAGTACACATATATCTCAAGTACCCAGTGCACATATATCTCATGGTACCCAGTACACATATATCCTGGGTACCAAGTACACATATATCCCAGGTACAGAGTACACATATATTCTAGGTACCCAGTATACATATATCCTAGGTACCAAGTACACAGATAACCCAGGTACCCAGCACACACATATATCACAGGTACCCAGTACACATATATCCCAGGTACCCAGTACACATATATCCCAGATACCCAGTACACAAACATCCCAGGTACCCAGTACAAACATATACCAGGTACCCAGTACACATATATCCCAGGTACTCAGTGCACATATATCCCAGGTACCCAGTACACATATATCCCAGGTACCCAGTACACATATATCCCAGGTACCCAGTAAACATATATCCCAGGTACCCAGTACACATATATCCCAGTACTCAAAATAACAAATTTTGTATGCTCAGAATAATTTATCATAGGGTACTCATATTTATGATTTTTTGTTCACAGATTCATAAACATCCGGAATACTATGAAAGACGAATAAAGTGCGGAAATTCTTGTCTTTCAAGGTAAATAAATACTACCGGACATTTTGAGAAATAAAAAGAAAATTAGATTCAAATTCTAGACAAACTACTGGAAAACATGAGAACTTTGTAATATATATATATTTAAAATTTTCCAGATATTTAAAACTATAAAAATGATAGAAGTTAACCATTTCATACATTTAAAACAACTGCTTGTAAGATGTATAAAATTCTGTCAGTTCTCAATTTTATTCTGATAGTAAAGCATTAGTTTCTGAAGAAAAAATCCCGGTTTGTAACAGATGTTTTTATATTGGTAAAATATAAAATGTCTTAAAACAATGGTTGAACCATACATGCTTCTAAACAAACATACAAATTTGAAAGAAAACTTTTTATTGAATAACTTAAGTTTAGTTTAGTTTAGTTTAGTTTAGTTTAGCTTAGTTTAGTTTAGTTTAGTTTAATTTAGTTTAGTTTAGTTTAGTTCAGTTTAGTTTAGTTTAGTTTAGTCTAGTTTAGTTTAGTTTAGTTTAATTTAGTTTAGTTTAGTTTAGTTTAGTTTAGTTTAGTTTATATATAACTAATTGTATTGTATAGAGATGAATCCAAGAATCTGTATGACTGTGGAGGGGAATGCAAGGTGACTTTTAAAAGAAAAACGCTGTCAAAGGGACTGTCTGGATAAACAATGCTTAAAGGGACTGTCTGGATAAAAGCTGCCTAAAGGGACTGTCTGAATAAACGATGCTTAAAGGGACTGTCTGGATAAACGCTGCTTAAAGGGACTGTCTGAATAAAAGCTGCTTAAAGGGACTGTCTGGATAAAAGCTGCTTAAAGGGACTGTCTGGATATACGCTGCTTAAAGAGACTGTCTGGATAAATGCTGCTTAAAGGGACTGTCTGGATAAAAGCTGCTTAAAGGAACTGTCTGGATAAACAATGCTTAAAGGGACTGTCTGGATAAAAGCTGCTTAAAGGGACTGTTTGGATAAAAGCTGCTTAAAGGGACTGTCTGGATATACGCTGCTTAAAGAGACTGTCTGGATAAACACTGCTTAAAGGGACTGTCTGGATAAAAGCTGCTTAAAGGAACTGTCTGGATAAACAAGGCTTAAAGGCACTGTCTGGATAAAAGCTGCTTAAAGAGACTATCTGTATAAAAGCTGCTTAAAGGGACTATCTGGATATACGTTGCTTAATGGGACTGTCTGGATAAACGATGCTTAAAGGGACTGTCTGGATTAACGCTGCTTAAAGGGACTGTCCGGATAAAAGCTGCTTAAAGGGACTGTCTGGATATACGCTGCTTAAAGAGACTGTCTGGATAAAAGCTGCTTAAAGAGACTGTCTGGATAAAAGGTGCTTAAAGAGACTATCTGTATAATAACTACATAAAGGGACTATCTGGATATACGTTGCATAAAGGGACTGTCTTGGATAAACGATGCTTAAAGGGACTGTCTGGATTAACGCTGCTTATAGGGACTGTCCGGATAAAAGCTGCTTAAAGGGACTGTCTGGATATACGCTGCTTAAAGAGACTGTCTGGATAAACGCTGCTTAAAGGGACTGTCTGGATAAAAGCTGCTTAAAGGGACTGTCTGGATAAACNAATTTCTGATCGGGTCATTGTGTACAGTGGCTGTACAATAAGAAGTCTAAAATTCCAGATGCCCCCTCTATTACTAATATCTCGATGTTTATAACGGTATCTTTTAAACATTTATCTGATCAATAATGAGAAAGGTATTGTTGTTGTTTTTTTATCTTGAAAAGTGATAAAGTCTAACAATTTCTTCTAACAATTTCTTCCTTTGCTTCTGAAGAACAAATGCATTAATGCTCAAGTAACTTTCTAATGAAACCGTAATTGAAAATAACCATGATTAAAAAGTAAGATGATGGCTATATCATGCATTTTAAATCAGGCAAAACTTTGATTGGTACCATTGTGAATGAAACAATTGATAACTGGAGAGCCACTTAAATTACGCCTTACAGTTCACTCACCTTTTATAAGGCATCACTCAGTATGGGTCTTTAACATTATTTCGTCTGATAAATTTCTACTAATGGAGCAATGTAAACAAACTTTTTTTATTATCCCAAGAATAGTGAAGCAGGTCAACTAGTCGTAAAAAGTTCAACTACTTCTTCATTAAATTTTTTTTAGTTATTAATTTTCAGAATAAATCAGAGCCATGTAGAGATCCTGGAGAGAATATTTGTCCTCAACATTATATACTTTGTGGAGCTGATACATGCATAGATAAGTAAGCAGATACATAAATAGATAAGTAAGCTGATACATGCATAGATAAGTAAGCAGCTACATGCATAGATAAGTAAGCATATACATGCATAGATAAGTAAGCAGATACATACGTAGATAAGTAAGCAGATACATGCATAGATAAGTAAGCTGATACATGCATAGCAAGATTAGTAAGCAGATACATGCTTAGATAAGTAAGCTGATTCATGCATAGATAAGTAAGCTGATACATGCATAGATAAGTAAGCTGATACATGCATAGATAAGTAAACAGATACATGCGTAGATAAGTAAGCATATACATGCATATATAAGTAAGCATATGAATGCATAGATAAATAAACAGATACATGCATAGATAAGGAAGCTGATACATGCATAGCCAAGTAAGCATATACATGCATAGATAAGTAAGCAGATACATGCATAGATAAAATAAGCAGATACATGCTTAGATAAGTAAGCAGATACATGCATAGATAAGTAAGCATATACATGCATAGATAAGTAAGCAGATACATGCTTAGATAAGTAAGCATATAAATGCATAGATAAGTAAGCAGATACATGCTTAGATAAGTAAGCTAATACTTGCGTAGATAAGTAAGCATATACATACATAGATAAGTAAGCTGATACATGCATAGATAAGTAAGCGTATACATGCATAGATTAGTAAGCATATACATGCATAGATAAGTAAGCATATACATGCATAGATAAGTAAGCAGATACATGCATAGATAAGGAAGATGATACATGCATAGATAAGTAAGCATATAAATGCATAGATAAGTAAGCAGATACAAGCTTAGATAAGTAAGCTGATACATGCGTAGATAAGTAAGCATATACATACATAGATAAGTAAGCGTATACATGCATAGATAAGTAAGCATATACATGCATAGATAAGTAAGCATATACATGTATAGATAAGTAAGCATATACATGCATAGATACGTAAGCAGATACATGCATAGATAAGTAAGCAGATACATACATAGATAAGAAAGCTGATACATGCATAGATAAGTAAGCAAATACATGTATAGATAAGTAAGCATATAAATGCATAGATAAATAAGCAGATACATGCATAGATAAGTAAGCGCGCAAATAAATGAATAGATAAGTAAGCATATACATGCATAGATAAGTAAGCAGATACATGTATAGACAGTTAAGAAAATACATGCATAGATAAGTAAGAAGGGATTATAAGCATCTAACGAATATCTAGGTTTGAGCATGGCAGAGTTCTAGAAAAAACTGGGTTTCCAGAATATTTTTCTTGTTCTGGAGTTTGTACACCAGCATCCAAACCTTGTAGAGAAAATAATACACTGCACTGCCAGAACGGGTAAATAATAAATACAGAATAAGACTTCAATGACGACTTTCCAGATTTGACTGTTTGAAGGTTTGGTTTTCTGGTCTGAAACAAATTTTTGAAAAAATCTTAAAGTCGTCTTTACAGTCTGAACATGTGTGGGTAACCCTGTGCACATATACATCATATATTATATATCTTACATTGAGAACTTAAAGTAAAATAAGAATTTTCAAAACAAATTTGTTAAAACACGTATAAATTCTCGTAAAAAATGCAATTGCGCATTTAATTGATTGATTGATTTTAAAAATACATCACAAACTTAAAGAGACCTTTTCTTATTTTAAGTTTATAAACAACAGTAAGTTTAACTTTAAGTTTTAACTTCCAACTAAAAAATACTTGTGTTGTCGACAGGGTTTTTATTTTTAATAAAACATTTTATTATGTTTCAGCAGCAATAAAGCATTTCATTTTGAAATATATTACACGGTTAAAGAGCGGGATAAAATGTGAAAATTCTTCAATAAAAGTAATTTACATTGTACAACTCACAAAGAGATGTTATTGCCAAGAATAAATTCACAGACTTTATGAAAAATGTTGAATTATATGAACATGTACAGTTGTACACCTATAGTAGGAACATGTACAGTTGTACACCTATAGTAGGAACCAGAATAATGTTGAATTATATGAACATGTACAGTTGTACACCTATAGTTGGAACCAGAATAATGTTGAATTATATGAACATGTACAGTTGTACACCTATAGTAGGAACAAGAATAATGTTGAATTATATGAACATGTACAGTTGTACACCTATAGTAGGAACCAGAATAATGTTGAATTATATGAACATGTACAGTTGTACACCTATAGTAGGAACAAGAATAATTGTCGGATTAATTCTTTCTTTTACTTATGAAATGTTTCGAAGGAATTTGTAATTTGCAATTGTTGCCGCTTATATATCTCCATAGAAACGTTATTTAAAAAATTTAGCATGTTTTTAGCAAAGAGTTTTTTAAATTAAAACTTTACTTAACTCTACAAATTGAATGCAAAAATATTCTAAAGTATTTGCTGTTTTCTGGTTTAAACATGTCAAATTGCCCAAAAATGAGAAAATTCCCACTTCGTTGCGTCAAATTTTGAGGAAAATTTTTTAATTGCGTATAAAAAGCAAAAGTCTTCCATGCCTCGTGAATAGTTTAAACTATTGTGATCATTAACTCATTTTGCATTTATTCAATAGAATTATTTGATTGCACTGATTTTGGCGTAAAATCATAATATTTTTTTTTCATCAAAATAACTTGTCGAATTCTAGATATTGGATGTGTAAAGGGAAAGAGGAATGTATTCTTCAGGAAGAAATAGGCCGTGAAGGGTAGGTTTATATCCGGTTTATATCGTAGTAAAAAGCGAAATATTTGGCAAACCTTTCCCTGATGTAAAATCAATATCTCTGAACCTTTTCTCTCATTGTTTTCGATATATAAACAGGGTGGCGGTGCCCGAAAAAAAATCCCCGTGAAACTTTAGTCTTTTACTACATTCAATAATAATTAAAAAGGTTCTGTTTGGTTTACCCAGCTCTATATATATCTCTAGTTCTGATTGGTTTACCCAGCTCTATATATATATCTCTAGTTCTGTTTGGTTTACCCAGCTCTATATATATATCTAGTTCTGTTTGGTTTACCCAGCTCTGCGATGGAATCCCTCAGTGTAAGGACGGTTCTGATGAATCAGCTTCCCAATGCTTTAAGGTAAGATAAATTGTCACTTCCCCCCATTCCCAATTCCCTGTTCATGATAATATCTTTTATCCTTTATTTTATCTTATGTCGTCTAAACTATCTGTTTTCAGGTTTACAGTCTTCAAATATCAATAACATGTGCTCTACTCTTCTTTCTTCTGCCTTCTCTTGCCTTTTTCATCTGTTATTACAGGTCAAACTAACATTATGTAATCTAGTATTACAGGTCAAACTAACATTATGTAATATAGTATTAAAGGTCAAACTAACATTATGTAATATAGTATTGAAGGTCAAACTAACATTATGTAATCTAGTATTACAGGTCAAACTAACATTATGTAATCTAGTATTACAGGTCAAACTAACATTATGTAATCTAGTAGTACAGGTCAAAGTAACATTATGTAATCTAGTATTACAGGTCAAACTAACATTATGTAATCTAGTATTACAGGTCAAACTAACATTATGTAATCTAGTATTACAGGTCAAACTAAAATTATGTAATCTAGTATTACAGGTCAAACTAACATTATGTAATCTAGTATTACAGCTCAAACTAACATTAGGTAATCTAGTATTACAGGTCAAACTAACATTATGTAATCTAAAATAATACTATTTCTCTGCAATATCTTTCTTAATATAATATTAGATTACTTAATTCAAATAATTCAATTTCTTTGTAATTTTTTTTTCTATGCCATATCTTTTACATATGCTACTCCAGGTCCAAATTACATTTATTAATTCAAAATATTTCAATTTCATTGCAATTTCTTTTTCATTAAAGCCTACAGGAAAAACAACATTTAATTTGAAATATTTCAATTTCTCTGCAATATCTTTTTCATATGTTATTACAGGTCAAAATAACATTAACTAATTCATAATAATCCAATATCTATGGAATATCTTTTTCATTTGTTATTACAGGTCAAAACAACATTAACTAATTCAAAATAATTCAATATCTATGGAATATCTTTTTCATATGTTAGTACAGTTCAAAATGACATTAATTAATTCAAAATAATTCAATATCTATGGAATATCTTTTTCATTTGTTATTACAGGTCAAAATAGCATTCATTAATTCAAAATAATTCAATATCTGTGGAATATCATTTTCATATGTTATTACAGGTCAAAATAACATTAATTAATTCAAAATAATTCAATATCTATGGAATATCTTTTTCATTTGTTATTACAGGTCAAAATAACATTAATTAATTCAAAATAATTCAATATCTATGTAATCTATGGAATATCTTTTTTATTTGTTATTACAGTTCAAAGTAACATTCATTAATTCAAAATAATTCAATATCTGTGGAATATCTTTTTCATATAATAGTACAAGTCAAAATAGCATTCTTTATTCAAAATTATTCAATTTCTATGCAATTCATTTTTCAAATATAACGTCCAAAGAACATTGAATAATTTTTAATTCATTAAGTTTCTTTGCAACATCTTTGCATATGCTTTTAAAGGTCAAAATAATTCCAAAAAGTCCAAGAAATTAATTCAATTTTCATGACATGTTTTCCCTTGCAATTTAAGGACTTAAAAATGCAATTTTCACATTTTGAGTTTTGTAAATCACATCTTAAAAAATTACATTCTGATGTGAAAAATTAAATGAACTGAATATGGTTTTCTTTGAAAATCAGAAAACTCTCCCAAACTTAAAAAAATGACTTTTTAATGAGATTTGAAATAAATGCCATATGCATTGTTTAGAAATCACTTGACTGTCTTGATCTCAAAACTCCGATCTGGAATCACACAACGAGATTCAGTACAGGATAAAAGTTATTTAGGAAATGAGGTAAAAATTCAACAATCATTTTATAAGAAATGTTGGGACTCTTATAATTTTGTATCCTTCCCGTAAACAACCATGATAATTTCCTCTTTTACTGCACACATTCTCTTTAAGGTTCAGGTTGGTACATTTCCCCTTTACTGCACACATTCTCTTTAAGGTTCAGGTTGGTACATTTCCCCTTTATTGCACAGATTCTCTTTAAGGTTCAGGTTGGTACATTTCCCCTTTAAACACTATGTTAAATATTCCCTCTGACTGCAACATCAAACTATAGAATCCAGATCATTTGCTTCGGTATTTGCTTTCTCATGCTTTGTTATAACAAGTAATCCTCCATTAAATACCTCTCTACCACCCTGTCCTCCCCCCCCCCCATCTTCCTCCATTTTCAATTTCCACTCACCCCTATCTCTCCCTCCCCTTCACCTCATCCATCTCGTCTCTCAATTCTCCTTATCCCCCCCCCTTTACGACTTTATTTGAAACCAATGAAACCCAACCTAGACATAGAATAAGTCACACCTGAACCCAGGATATACATTGATACCAATCCTTATGGTAAACTTACCTAAGAGATATAAATCATTCCATCAATTCCAGCAAATTAAAATGTCTTTTTAATCAGAAATACTTATGACCAATGTTATAATGCAAGGAAAGTTATTTTAGAGGTGTACACATCTTTTGTACTGCAGTGCACTGTCTCTGGGAGATATTGTAAACACAAGACGGATGTAGAAGCCTGACATGGAATCCATCTTTCACATAAAAGATCAATGAAATATTCTGGTCATTGGAAACTATTATGTGAATTATCAAAATTTTCAAAATTCAATACTCCTCGAATACTAAACGAACACTGATGCATCTATTCTTGTGTACAAATTCCTCCCATAAAGAACTGGTTTCAATATGTACGCAGAGAATACGCAAACGCAATTGCCTTTCCTTGTATTAAAACCTTGCTTATGAGGAAGATCGGTTTTGGCTGGTGGAAATACAGTTTGGTAAAGGTATTGTCTACATTATCTCCTTTACGCAAATTATATTGATTCTCACTTTTTTCTTGTTTAGGACGAGATGTTTTTACGAGGAGTAGCTCCAGAGGATGTTGATTAGTTGATTGACTAATTAATTAATTATTTTATTGTTATGGATTAGCTTCGAGTAAAAGCGTGTTACTTTTATTATATTATAGTCTTCATGCTTAGTCATCCTTTTCCACCAGAGTTTATAGAAATCCTTATACAGCTTTTACAGGGTGTTCAAATCATACATAGCAATTTTCTTCAAGAAGAACTCTAAACTTTGTGTACAGAACTTTTCTCAGTTTGCTGCAGAGCCCAAAACTTAAAACAGGGTATCGTAATGAAAACCAGTTTTAAAACCCGGGTTTCGCGAATGGGGTTAGGCAGTTTTGTGGATATCAATATTTTTTGTTGTGAAATATCATTTTATTTATTTTCTTCATAATCTCCACTTTTTAAATCTTTTAAATCAAAATCTACAATAATGCTTAGACCCCATAAAGGAAACTCGAGAGTTTCGTTCAACGATACTCTTTTAAATTTCGGGCTCAGTACAGTATGACAGTACATGCAATCAAAACACAAACAAACTCAAAACTCTGACAGTATTAACAAAAATTGTCTTTTTGGAAAACGTCTCTGTCAACCTTTCTGCTAATTTCTGTGTAAAAGAACTGATTACTCGCCACAAATTCTGATTTTGATGATTTGCTAATTTATTCTGGAAAAAGTGATAGTTTTGCAATCACAAACGTTTACAACATCAGATTGCAAATATAAATGGTTTAGATTATGGAGAGTAATCTGTTTCCCTTGTTTTATATTTACTTACAGCTTTTATTTCTCACATGGATAAAAAAATACTTTTTGGTGCTTTATAAACCTTATAACCGTCCTGTGCATAGGCGCAAATAGGAGTAGGGACAATGCTCGAAAAAGGAATTAAGGCAAATTCAAATTTTCTTATCTCTATATCGTTGCAACCTGATGGTTCATAACAACATTGGGTTGGATAGATAGAGGGATTAGAAAATGAGATTTTGTTACAAAGCTAAATTTCTTTAAAGTTTTCTATGTTTCTTTAAAGGGACTGCAAACATAATTTTAAGTGACCTCCGATTTTTAGAAAGGGACGTCTTATTAACAACAGTACACTTTTAACCTTTACCTGATCACTTGTTAATGAGATATACTTGTTTTTCTAGCTGAAAATCAATTATCTTAAATTCTTTTTTCTCATAGGTAACGCGTGGATTTAAGCAGACAATTGTTAGGATTTGACTCCGTTAAAGATAGAGAAAAGACGATATCATCCTCATTATCGCTCTAATAAACTTAAAAGCTTTGTCAGGATACATGTGTTGCATTAAACCTGTTACTACACTGGATAGCCTGGCTGGACAGTATGACTAAATGCATATACAGTACATGATGTACCGGCACGGATCATGCAAATTTTAGACTGGGGTGAAAGATTGCGTTGTAAATCTGAATGTCACTTTATAAATGAAGGTTTACATTAAATTACGTCTTTACTCCCTTTAATTTAACAAAACTGTATTTTGAAGAGATAAGGAAGGATGTTAATTCTTAATCAATTATTATTTCAGTAGTCTATAGTTGCTCAAGAAAACCAATGATATATTTCATTTAATGATATTCAAAATCAGTTTATTTTCATCGAGTTCAAAATATTCTAAAGTATCTTTTAGAATTAAAAAAAATATATAAAAAATAGAACTCCTAAATAAAACTTTTTTATGAAACAATTGTGTACTTTATCATTCTTACCCACTTCATCGTGAATTTCATAATGAACGTGCTATAAAGTAATCATCGTGATATTATGTTAAATTAGCTGTATATTATAATACTATGGTATAAAGTAATCATGGTTCTATTATGTTAAATTAGCTGTACATTATCACGTGTGCTATAAAGTTTTGATTATTGGTTCACAGATTTTCTCAAAAAAATTTAGGATATTTCCAAAATATTTTTTTAATTAAAATAAAAATAAAATTGAAATTAACTTTATATTTTGACATCTGCTTTGTTTCAAAGCTTATATGATCTAGAAACAGCCATTGAAATTTGAAAAATACACAAACGTTTCATAAAATTTTTTGGACTTAAATTTTCGCTTTAACTCGAAGGTTCTCGCCATTTTAGATTATAATTTGTCCCTCACTAAAGTTCGAGACAAAATTAAACTAAAATGGCTTGAACCTTCTTGACCAAGAGAAAATTTCTGTCCAAAAACTTTATTATACTGCGAACCAAAATAATAGTGTTATAAATAGTTATTAAAACATAGTTTAGTATGGCAACTGATTTGTATTCCTTTATTTAGCTTGTAGTACCTAGTAGTATCCATCAGAAAATATTAAAATAAATCTGCAGATATATAAATATATACGTTATAAACCTTACAGAAATAAATATTGTTAAAATGGCGCTAATTTACTTGTATATTTATTATTTTTGATCTAAATATTTCCATGTACATTCATTATGTTTAAACACATCTAGTTTGAAGAAAAAAGTCGATTTGACAATGAGAAGAGTGAAGTAAAAGTGTACATAACAACGTTTAATGTTCATTGTCCCATCTAGGTGATTGATTTTGAATCAGAATGTAATCAATTCAAAATCTTGGAATTGATATAAACTATTTTTGATTCAACATCTTCTTAATATTGACACTATATTGAGAAACTCTGGAAGAAAGGTGTATGTATACGAGGTATACTGATTGAATCGTTTTGAGGTTTTTTATTGGATTTTTATGAAGGCTCCACAAGAATTTGAGATTCTTAACTTTTTTCAAAATTTTATGCAAGATAAGTTTGCTTTTTATTAAACAGTGGTAGACCATTATATCAATACAAAAAGACGACTTTATTATGAAATATGTTTCGTCTGACCAAAGATGACAGCTAAAACAATTCAGAACGGTTGATTAAACCGTTTTAATAAATTGTTTTAATAAATCGTTTTGGTTAATATCTGCAGGTCGCTTGAAAATACACGTACAGTCCCTTGAAGTAAAAAGAGCGTTTTCAAAGATTGAAATAGTAAATTAGCTAAAAGGTTCAGAAGAACATGCAACAAGGGTGGGGCTCTGTAGAAGCTGTAGGGGTCCGGGGAAGGGGCGGGATTTGAGGTTGGGATGGGGGTTAGGGGGGGGGGGATTAATAACAATAGAAGAATTAAGTATTGTGGGTGACTGTAAGTTAGTAAGAACAAGGAATTAGAATTAGAAATAAGTTTGGATAAGTTCAGATAAGTTTGGATAAGTTTGAATAAGCTTAGATAAGTTTGGGTTTAGATAAGTTTAAATAAGTTTGGACAAAATTGGATAAGTTTAGATAAGTTTGGATAAGTTTGAATAAGTTTAGAGAAGTTTAGATAAGTTTGAATAAGTTTAGATAAGTTTAAATGAATGTAAGTTAGTAAGAACAAGGAATTAGAATTAAAAATAAGTTTGGATAAGTTTGGATAAGTTCAGATAAGTTTGGATAAGTTTAGATAAGTATGGATAAGTTTGAATAAGCTTAGAAAAGTTTGAATAAGTTTAAATAAGCTTAGATAAGTTTGGGTTTAGATACGTTTAAATAAGTTTGGACAAAATTGGATAAGTTTGGATAAGTTTGAGTAAGTTTGGAGAAGTTTAGATAAATTTGGATAAGTTTGAATAAGTTTAAATTAGTCTGGATAAGTTTGGCCAGTTTGAATATGTTTAGATAAGTTTAAATAAGTTTGGACAAGTTTGGATAAGTTTGGATATGTTTGGATAAGTTTGTATAAGTTTAGATACGTTTGGATAAGTTTGGATAAGTTTGGATAAGTTTGAATAAGTTTGAATAAGTTTAGATAAGTTTGGGTTTAATACGTTTAAATAAGTTTTGACAAAATTGGATAAGTTTGGACAAGTTTGGATAAGTTTAGATAAATTTGGATAAGTTTGGATAAGTTTAGATAAGTTTAAATAAGTTTGGACAAGTTTGGATAAGTTTGGATATGTTTGGATAAGTTTGTATATGTTTGGATAAGTTTGAATAAGTTTGAATAAGTTTAAATAAGTTTAGATAAGTTTGGGTTTAAATACGTTTAAATAAGTTTTGACAAAATTGGATAAGTTTGGACAAGTTGGAATAAGTTTAGATAAGTTTGGATAAGTTTGGATAAGTTTGGCCAGTTTGAATATGTTCAGATAAGTTTAAATAAGTTTGGAGAAGTTCGGATAAGTTTGAATAAGTTTAAATAAGTTTGGATAAGTTTGGATAAGTTTGGATACGTTTGGATAAGTATGGATAAGTTTAGATACGTTTGGATAAGTTTGGATACGTTTAGCTAAGTTTGGATAAGTTTTTGGACAAGTTTAGATAAATTAAGATAAGTTTGTATAGGTTTGGATAAGTTAATAAAGTGCAGAGTAAGTGTACCTCCTTTTCTGTCCGAATTCCCCAAATTGAGTCCCGTAGAATATATTTCCCTTGTATTTAAAAATCCCCCTTGGGGGGTAATTGGTTTTCAGAAACTAAAAGAAAGACCTTGATTTGATTTTTAGATAAGTTCTTCTATATTAAACAACTAAACGTTTATTTACTAAGTTTCAAGGGCGAACCTTTTTTTTACTTAAAAGACTCAAAAATAGTCAAAATTAATAACTAAAGACTAAAAAACTTGGCATCTTTATCTGAACAAAACAAAAATATTTAAATATGTAAAAAAATATTAAAAAAATGTCTTTTCTTGAATATCATTTAAATAGAGAACATCATACATGATACAAGGAGCAATAACAACTAACAGGACAGGTACGTTAGGAAAAGTGTTAGTTGCACCTCTGTACGTTTGGTCAAGAGTCAGGAACAAAACACAAACAACTTGGTTTATCACATCAAAGATAGGAAGAAATCTCGTTCGTGAGAAAAAGAGCAAAGCTGACAGGTCAGGTAACCAAATGCAATTTAGGATTTTAGGAACGAGGTTAAAAAAGAAAGAACTACTAGTAACATTATAGGTCATAAAAAATGAACAATACAATAACACGAATGTTGGGTGAGTTAGCAACAAAAAAGAAATTACTAAATTAGGAACATCAGGATTAAGGATTAAGAAACAAATAAACTATAAACTGGAAACTATAACAGGAACACTGACTATTGAACCAAGAGCCAGCTAAGAACAATAAATACTAGGATTTTCATGCGCGCCCTAAGAACGAACAAAGAACAATAAATGAAATCAGAAATACATAATCTAAGGAACAATAAAAAGATTGTTCAGTAAAAAAAGAACACAAATAAAGGATTATGGGCAGGGATATAGGGTCTAGAGTCGGACACAGTGTTAGGAATAGGATTAATAATAGGAACATTAAGCAAGTTAAGAACAAAAAAAAATTACTAGTTATACTTATATTCATAAAAATTTGGAACAATATTACAATTTTTATTAATGAGTATTGATTAAGGAACATTTCTAGAGAACAATAGAAAGATGTGCAGTGTGCCTCGTATTAACACCAATAAAACCAAAACACAATGTCCTCGTACTTACATCGTTGGTTATATTTATTTTTAACAAACTAGAAAAATTTATTTCGTCGTACTGATGATTAAATTAATTAATAAAAATTATAGTTCCATTAAATAATTAAATAACTTAAAAAAGGGGTACACATATGATTTATCAAATTGGGAACTTTTTTTGCCTCGAAATCCCTGCCCTCTGTATCCGCCCCTGCTAAGTTTGCTTCAGATAATTGTACTTTCCTTGTTATGGTTGGAATAACTAACTTTGTTATGAATGCAAAAATCAAAATATTCAGCAGTACCTAATACAATTTATAATACAGAAGTTGAATTATTGTCAACTACTTTCTTTATATCTGAATTATTGTCAACTACTTTCTTTATATCTTGAAAATGTTGCACAATGGCATTGACGCATTTTCTGCACTGTCGGTTTGGTGTCAAATCTAAGGTTATTTCAAACATCTATGTATTGTATCAACATCCTCCAATCTCCGCACCTTTACTTCCAAGAAAGAGAAAAACTTGTTTTGTTGCAAGTAAACTAGGGATTTATACTTTACTTTCTCGTTTACATCGGTATAGCTATTTAAAATAAGGAGTTGTGTTCTGCAGTGTGCTTGCAAGATTTCAAACTAGAATGAAAATAATCTTAGTTTGCTGTTGACCTAAAAAAAGCTAATCTTTAAAAGGACTGTCAGTAATTTTAAGATGGCAGATTTACAACGGTATCCTTGAAACCTTAATCTAATGAAAAATGTGGAAATTAGGGTCGTTTTTTTGGCTCGAAAAATGTTTCTTTCTGTGAATTTCTGTTTTTCCCATGTCACTTTTGTTGAGAACCTGCAGCTGAAAATAAACAGTTTAAAGAAATAAAACGTTGTAAGGAGGGTTACTTGAAATTACGCTTACAGTCCCTTTAAGTAAAATCCTATTTACAGAGATGGATACTTCAATTCATAATGAAATTCTTTTAACTATTTTCGGTGCAAAAGTTATGAAAATTTTCTAGTTTTTCTTTCTAAAAATTAATAAATTCTATTCGTGGATTCACCTTAAGGGTGACATGATTTTATGCCGCTGAGAAAAGAACGTAATTTACTGAATCCAGCTGTGTTTAAGATT
Organism: Eurytemora carolleeae; assembly: GCF_000591075.1. Classification (NCBI taxonomy): domain Eukaryota; kingdom Metazoa; phylum Arthropoda; class Copepoda; order Calanoida; family Temoridae; genus Eurytemora; species Eurytemora carolleeae. The sequence goes on along the minus strand of NW_019397571.1, from coordinate 1,346 downwards.
TTAAGATTATTGATCAGAAAACCTTAAAGGTATATAGTTGTGAATCGCCCCGATCTTTTATTGGAGGATCACTTTAAACCATAATGACAGTCTGTCTACGGTATAATGTACTTGATTTTGTTATATGTTTCTGTCTACGGGATTATGTACTTGATTTTGTTATATGTTTCTGTCTACGGGATTATGTACTTGATTTTGTTATATGTTTCTGTCTAGTATTTAGCATTGGTCTTCTGCACACTTCAAAACTGTTTAGTTCAGGCTCTGAATCCATGTAAATTATTATTGACCAGCTCATTTTGATATACCCTTACCCCCTTGTCTTACTTTTAAGCGTATCCCTGTGGGGGGGGGGTGTTTCCATCCCCCCCCTGTGGTTTATTCTGAATAACTTAAAAATGGCTTACATTAGAACGCTAAAACTTTTTCACTTTTCAACATCATAGTTGTGAAAAATTTTGCTATTTTTTTTTTGATGCATAGGATGGTCAAACGGCGGGTCGGTGTTTAAAAAATCAGAAATAGTCAACAACCTTTTTATTAATTAAGCAATTGGGCTAAGACTTATACATTTGAAAAGGCCTTACTCAAAAATTAATATAATAACAAGTGTCATAAGTTAATATTTGTTAAGAGTAAAAATAATTATTTTTAAAAATTTTTTCAACATACTCTTTGAATCCTACCTTAAACCTTAACCATTTGTTTCGCACGCATTTGTGCGAGTGGATTGACGCCCCTGTGGGTATATAAGTTGTGACGGCCCTGGAAGTTGTGTGCGTATAAGGAGTATGGATGAAGCAGAAAACTGGTTTTTTGTACTGTATAGGCAGCTGCCGGGTTTAGTACTACTCAGTGTTGGATCAGTTCTCTAGTAATAAGCATATACGTAGTTTTTTAGTGTTGTAAAATGCATATTTTATCGACGAGAATAAGCTTAAATGGCTTTAATGTTTCAGAATTGAAAAGGTTTTGACGAGTATAGTTTTCTGATTTTTAACTAGAGATCTTGCCAGTCACGTTGAGGTTAGTACTAAACTAGGGGTTACCATTGTAAATACGGTTCCTTTTTAGTCATTTAATATTTTTAGTCCGACATGAAGATTTTTTGCCAACTGGGCTCCTTTTATTTATATGAACGTTTGATATAATTGTAAATATTCATTTTAGTCATACAGTATTTTTTCTCTGGTAGTAAGATAGTTTCTCTTGTTCAGATTGAATCCTTCAACCTGTTTTACTTCCAGAGAGGAATATGGGAGATAAATACAGGGATTCCAATCCCCCTAGCAAGAGGATTCTTAGGTAAAAATTAGAAAGGTTTTGAATATTGCTTTGTTATGAGC
>NW_019397570.1:22744-58986 GCF_000591075.1 Eurytemora carolleeae | reverse complement strand
ATCACATTTTTAAAATGTACTTTTCTATGGCTACAAAAAAGTATAAGTGAGAAGGTAAGGTCAAACTAAAAGGCCAAGGCGTTGCGACACTTTAAAGTCTATAAAGGAATTGAGGAATGATTAAATAATCTAAGTTTAAAATATCAAAGGTTTATACCATCAAGTTTCAAAGTTTTGAGTTTGTTGCAAAGACCCAAATCCTTTAACAGTTTCAGAGCTGTCTATATCTCAGTGTGAGGCTACAGGCACATTTAGTAACAAGTTGTCCAAAGCACTATATACACTGTATTTCCGCTGTTCAAAAGCATCCTTTCTCATAATTATTTCTCATTCAAAAAGGCAGTCTAACTTTCTTGTGGAATTAGGTTTTTTTCTTTTACATGAAGTACAGCGGTTAAATTTCTTAAGAGATAAAAAGTTCAGGTCAGGCACTAAAGTCATTTGAGAGTATATACTGTAACCGATGTAAGCTCAATAGCTCGGAATATGAATGCGGAGCTAAATTCAGATTGGATAGTTCCATTGATGTAACCCCTTTAGTCCTCATACGGACCCGGAGCTAAGCTCAGATTGAAAGTAGTCCGACCTATAAACAGGACAACGTACTAGCTCTTTTGTATATAGCTTAGGATGCATGTTTGAACACGTGGAAAACCACAGCCACAGTTCTGTAAATACATTTTTTCCTATACTCTGTAGATTAAATCACATTAGTTTAAAGGCTTTAGATTTCCTTTATTTCCACTTTTTTATGGTAACAATAGATCGTGAGAGGGTGAGCGTGAACAAAGAAGGATTCTTTTGAATGGTGGCAATAAAGTGTAACAATTGAGAGACGCTGTTATTTGAACCAGCCAGCTCTATTTAAAGATTATTAATACCTGAGAACTTGGATTCAGGAAGTGTTGATCAAATCCTCCAAAGTGAGCCGACCAAAGTGCAAGACGGAATGTATGGATAGCGCCTCTGTTAAGAAAACTTTCAGCGATTAATTTAAAATAAATAATAAACCATTGCAGATATGGTTGCTCGAAACATGATATTAAAAATGAAATAAGACCATACTGAAACATGGTAAGCAAAAACGCAAACCACACATTGTCATGTAATTTCTCCCAACACACCTTTTAAATAGAATGCTTTTCATGTACATCATTATCTTCAATAAACAGAAACAGACCAATAAATATCTAGAAATTGCATTTATAACAGTCCTTTTTCTAGCAGTTATATCTGCAGCTAGAACTACCTAGGTTCTCCGCAATGATCTTCAGCTTGAAAATCAATCTGTGTTGCCCCAACAGCTATCTCAGAATCTCTAAATGTTTCTTAATAATATTTATAATTGCAAAAGCCAGTTTTCAAAAAAAATAAAGACTTCTACTAAATCCTAATATTTGTTCATTATGTCGAATTACCGAAAGAATTTTTGAAAATTCGAACAATTAGTTCGAAATTAACAAAATGTAAGAGTTTTCTCTCTTCTATCATACTGATATATTTATATGAACCAAGTATGAGGTTATTTTAAAAGTTACCTAGGTTCTCCGCAATGATCTTCAGCTTGAAAATCAATCTGTGTTGCCCCAACAGCTATCTCAGAATCTCTAAATGTTTCTTAATAATATTTATAATTGCAAAAGCCAGTTTTTAAAGTTTGAAAATAAAGACTTCTACTTTGTTAGATGAATCCCTAATATTTGTTCATTATGTCGAATTACCGAAAGAATTTTTGAAAATTCGAACAATTAGTTCGAAATCATTAACAAAATGTAAGCATTTTCTCTCTTCTATCATACTGATATATTTATATGAACCAAGTATGAGGTTATTTTAAAAGAATTCCGTTTTGAATCTGGCATCCCATTCAACAAATGGAGGGTTAATTAACAATTACGTTTTAAAAATACAAAAACAATAAATTTCTATAATTCAATACCTGGAACCCGACATTGATCTTTGGTTGATATTTGCAGAGCCAAGAATAATATAATCATCATCTACAATCATTAGTTTAGAATGAACATAGATCGGGTGGCGGAGGGAGTTCTTTGCAGCTGCAGCAGGTGTCCCAGGTTCAGGGTCAATCAGTCCTTCAGGAACCTTAAAAGGAGTGACCGACTGGACATAGTATACAGAGTACAGACAGGTTGAGAGTCCAGTAAATTGAAGAGACATTTTTCAGGATCCATTTAGGTCTATGAAACGTTTTTACCGACGGCAAATGGTTCAGTAAGAACGCAAATTCAATTTTTTAAATCCTGCTGAATTGTCTATTCTGGAGGGTTGATTGATAAATTGGTTTTTAAAAATTTCTTAATAACGAAAAGTAAAAAGAAACAAAAATTCTACAGTAAACAAATGACAGCCAGGTAAAGGATCATATTTATCAAAAGAAATTATCGATGGAAGCCATTGTAGAATCAATTAGTTTAATTTATTGATTTTAAAAACCATGTTTCAAAATCATCCCTCCAGAATGGAAAATCCAGGAGGATTGCAATTGCAAACATACTGTACAGTTAACTAAAACATATTTGAAGGTGTTTATATATTTTTATACATCTTTAACAGTTTTTTTTACACCTTACAAGTTTCCTTTTTTTAATTTTCTGTAAAAACCTCTTGTAGGTCTCAACCAGTGGGGCTGGATCTTAGCTACCTCTCCGTGTGTATTAGCCTGAGTGTACACTTAGTATATAGTTTACTGATAAAGGATATTAAATATATTATTTAGTAAATCTAAATAATATTGGCTCTTCACTCAAATAAATATATTTATAAATATACTGGACCAAATTGACTGAATCTTTTTTTGGGAACCCATGGGTATCCTGGTGTAAGAAAAGCTAAAATAATTCAAAATTGGTTTTTTTATTTCTTCAGAAATTCAATTTTTTATTCCACGAGCAACGCCGGTCTATTCCGCTAGTTATTATTACGATGCATAAAAAACCTGTTCGCTTGACAACTAAATCCTTTATTAAAAATTTCTTTTACCATATCTGGACTTTCCGCTTTACAGGGAGAGAAGAACATCAAATAGTCTGTAGGATGAGCATCTGAACCTGTACTCTGCAAAAAAGGTTCGTTCAATTTTGATTGTAGATTACACATTTCGAAAAATGTATAGGCGCAGAATAGCTTCTGGGTGATTTTACGGCTTATTCTATCAAACCTTATATATCCTTTACTAAAATGTATAGGAAAGTCTGGCAGATAGAAACATTGAGGGTTTAATAACATTAACTCTAACCATTAACTTTTCAGGCTTGGAATAATATAAGAAGATTCTCGTTCTCTTTGAAGTATTACCTAAAATGGCCATCCTAGAGTTTCTCGAGAAAAAAAATTAACGAAAAAAATTAACAATTTGATCCTGTTGAATATTTTCTTTCCTTGTTCATGTTGTTTTTTCACAAAACAAATCAAACTAGAAAAAATTATAAATAATTTTAAATCACTAAAAAAATATTAGAAACTTCATAAAAAGTTGAATAATACGAAAAAATGTAATCTTTTGTAAAACTTTGAGAGGGCGGCCTGCCTCCTTTAATGCTACTTTCGCATAAATCACACACAAATTCGAAAAAATGAATTTGTGCAATTGGTGTTCCGTTTGTGCACCTATTGCGCAACTCTCTATCTGATTCTATACAAATACTGGGAACACAGCCGTTTACCCGCAATTGGTAGTAAATTAAGATTTAGCTATATTTCTCTATGAAAGACGACCCTAGAAAAAAAACCAAACTAAGTACATTTCCGGCCGTGGTTCTCCCGAGTTCCCCCATCAAAATTTAAGGCAAATCGGTCCGGGGGGTTATGTGTTATGATCGGACATCCAAACAAACAAACAGGTTATTACTCTATCTGCATGGGAGAAGTAATTTCTGTTTGTTTGTCTTCATGAGAGAAACAATCTCAAGAACTGACGAGGGTAAACCCAGACCGAAATATACAGTTTTAAATTGTTTGTTTTTGTGTCCGATCATAGCTTATGAACCATCTAAAAAAAATTGAATTCATTAGAATCATGGGAATGTTCTTAGCTTGGTTTAAAATGTCAAAGTTCATTTTGTTGACTTTTAGAGAAAGTTGTGTTTTAAGAGAAAGTTGTGTTTTCAGGCGGAACTGGGTTCCCAATTTAGTAGACAAATAAAGCCTGTTACAGTTACAAGAAACTTTAAAATACAATTTGAATTCTGCAAAAATAAGCTAGAAATACCTAGGTTCTCCGCAATGATCTTCAGCTTGAAAATCAATCTGTGTTGCCCCAACAGCAATCTCAGAATCTCTAAATGTTTCTTAATAATATTTATAATTGCAAAAGCCAGTTTTTAAAGTTTGAAAATAAAGACTTCTACTTTGTTAGTGAATCCTAATATTTGTTCATTATGTCGAATTACCGAAAGAATTTTTGAAAATTCGAACAATTAGTTCGAAATTAACAAAATGTAAGAGTTTTCTCTCTTCTATCATACTGATATATTTATATGAACCAAGTATGAGGTTATTTTAAAAGTCTATTTCATATTTTCAAACATAGATTAAAACTTTCATATTAACTTTAGATTGTCCTCTAAATAAAACATCTTTTTTCCTTGCTTGACATGTGTAAAATTTCAAAAATTTCCCCGTTGATTCTAAAGTAAGAAGTGCGAAGGTTACTTTGGCAGAGAAACCTCAAATGAAAATAATCAGTTTTTTAAAAAAAATGGATATCTCATTCATGCTTGATTGAAGAAAGAATTCCGTTTTGAATCTGGCATCCCATTCAACAAATGGAGGGTTAATTAATTACAGAGGTATTGTTATATATAGGCAGTAAATCTAGGCATACAGAGGTATTGTTATATGGGCAGTAAACCTAGGCATACAGTGGTATTGTTATATAGGCAGTAAACCTAGGCATACAGAGGTATTGATATATAGGCAGTAAACCTAGGCTTACAGAGGTATTGTTATATGAGTTATATAGGTAGTTAACCTAGGCATACAGAGGTATTGTTATATGAGTTATATAGGTAGTAAACCTTGGCATACAGAGGTATTGTTATATAGGCAGTAAACCTAGGCATACAGAGGTATTGTTATATATAGGTAGTAAACCTAGGCATACAGAGGTATTGTTATATATAGGTAGTAAACCTAGGCAAACAGAGGTATTGTTATATAGGTAGTAAACCTAGACATACAGAGGTATAGGTGTATATATACTGTGTGTTTGGTTTTATAAATACATCTTTAATAATTGTCTTTTAATTCAAATGTTTATTGTTTTACCCAGAAGGGTGGAAATCCCTGTAACAGCAGTACAAATTAGGTAACGGCAACGCATTTTTTAATAATTATTACAGATATTATTTTTCTTAATTTTCCTAAGAGAACACGCTAAATTTCCGCTTTAATGATTGTAATTTTAACCAGATCCAGCCTATAAAAGTCAGACCGCATCAAGATTGTTGCACTGGCTAACCCTGCACACAGAGCTAGGCCAACTATATCGACCCCTGCTGTATGTCTGATAGTGAAGTTGGTGTACTTGGCGGGGCAGTACAAACTAGGACTAGGTCAGATTCAAATGTACATGAGTTGAGTGTGAAACAATTGTAACTCAATATCCGACTGTTGAGTGAAAAATGGGTTAGTAATTTTGGCCAAAATGAGCTAAAAGAGTTACCTTTCTCCTGCCACAATTTTGTCTGTAATTTTAGAAACAATTTCCCGCGGAATGGTGTGCCTGCAGTGAGTATCTCTCTCCTCAGCCCAAGAATATGCGGAACCAAGAAAATACTGATTTTCTAAAATTACGAGAAAAAATCATTAAATTTTATATTGTTCTGTATATTATGGTTTAGTGAAAATAAAGAATTTTTCAGAGGATTAAACTTGTTGATCTTTGGCGCAAACTCTGATTTTCTTATCACAATGTCGTTGATCTTCGATATTTCTAACAGGGAATTCTATTAAAATCAAATATCACATTGTCTTTGATCTTCGATATTTCTAACAGTGAATTCCATTATGATCAAATATCACAATGTCGTTGATCTTCGATGTTTCTAACAGTGAATTCTATTATACTCAAATATCACATTGTCGTAGACAATAGATATTTCTAACAGTGAATTCTTTTATAATCAAATATTACATTGTCGTAGACCTTAGATATTTAAAACAGTGAATTCTTTTATAATCATATATCACATTGTCGTTGATCTTCGATATTTATAACAGTGAATTCTTTTATAATCAAATTTTACATTGTCGTTGATCTTCGATATTTATAACAGTGAATTCTTTTATAATCAAATTTTACATTGTCGTTGACCATAGATATTTCTAACAGTGAATTCTGTTAGATCAAATAATCTTTAAATTTGAAATATCAAAGGGTTACACGTTACAACATCAAGGATGCATGAAGATAAACAGGTGAGCAAATTTGAGTTTGTGGCAAAGACTCAATTCCTTTGACGATAAAAAAAATAAGAATAATAAAGCCTTGATTTAGTCAATTGGGAGAAAAAATGGTAAATAAACTTTATATTAATAAACTTTAAAATAAATGTTAAATGCAGAAAATATTGTCTTTCTGAAAGATTAGTTTCATATGATTAAAATATCTAATAAATCCATACCAATATATATAAAGTTGTCAGCTAGACGAATTTGTTGAATATAGGTCCTCTAAAATTAAAAATATAAAATTATTTCTGAAATCTGGATTTTTTTGATTTATTACCAGAATGGAATCTTCAGTCAATGTTCCAGATTTAGTAGTCAAGGCCCCAATCCTATCCTCATCAAAGTAGCAAGAATCTGCAGTTATGGATCTACAAACAACAAAGGAAATGAAACCCATCATTTTCAAATTCCTATATCTATATTATATATATATAATAGAATACCTTATTTCATTTATATCTTTGTAACCCGTAAATATACATCATTTAGTTCCTTGTCCTATAGTTGCGGTCAACTTATTTACCTGCAACCTATTTATATAAAAATATAGACAGTTCAACACAGACTCTTGTTATTTACGGATCGAATATACCTTTATAGGTTGAGAGGACAGAGTTTGTGATAGATTGAAGCATCGTATTTAAGCTGATAAGGAGTAAAGAGTCGAGTTTAGATAATTTTCTACAAAGCGGTAAGACCCAAGCTAAATGCCAGAAACTCCAAAGTTCAGAAAGAAGAGTACGGTGAAATCATTTTTTAACAGAATAGAAAGGGAAACGCTCTCAAGGGAAAATATACCTGAAGGGGAATTGAGAACTACAGAACAGCAGCAGAGCAGTAAGGGATATGTACAGACATGGGAAAACTATGCTACACCGGAAACGCACAACCCAATTGCAGAGTGAAAGCAATGCTGGAGCTGCCTAAGTTAATGGATAAGACACAGGAATATTTACAACCCTTGCAAGAGATAATTACAGGCAGAAGAGGTACTCTACAGATGGGTGCAGACAGGACCAGAGCTGCAGCTGGATATAAGAAGAGACTATTAGATTTCACAAAGTCTGCCCCAAAATGGTGTTCGAGGGTTGTGAGAAACTGTAGACAAGACACATTTGGAAACAATCCCAATGATAAAGTGAAGATAATGCTGTTATCCTGCATCACGGGGTCAGCCAGACAAGAGATAGTGCTGTTGCAAGCTTCAAGTTTAGCATTAGCAAATTCTTGACGGAATTGCTGAAGAAGTTTTCGCAAGAGAAAGATGATGAAGGCAGAAAGCATGAATATGTATCCCGGAAACAGGGAAGACTTGAAGATCCCTGGAAATATTACACGGACAAGATGAGATAATGGGTCCAAGCATATGCACCAGCCAAGAGGAGCCTGGTAGAGTTCAAGAATGCTATTGGGTTGTATTATGCTGAACTAAAGAAAACCTGCCACTTTATTACGCCAAAAGATATACTACACGAGAGTTAAATTAAGGCTGTTCTGGATCATCAGCTGGTCAACCTGAGGACCTACAACACAGACCTAATGGTTCCCTCACAGGATATGGCAGTCCTGAGGAGCACATATAGTTTCTAAAGTCAGGAAACAACACGAGGTCTGATAAAATGTCGAAGTGAAAACAAGTCCCTATGGATGTTAATGCTCTGCCTGGACTGGTATTGGACTAGTCAGATGATGAAGAGAAGGCTGAGATGATATTGCAAGAAGACCAGACATCAAAAGAGAGATTGCTGGAAGTATGAAGAATGGAAGGAGAAGCCTCTAAACAGGAAGACCGGAAGTAACAACAAAAGGACAATGTCCTACTGTAATTGTGGAAAAGAGGGGCATATCTCATGAGAATGCAGGGGGGACAGGCAGAATAACGGGAGAAAAGAGAATTGAGCTGCACGGGGCGCCGGCGGACAGATGGCGGAAATGGCTTAATCTAAGGCAGAGATGAGAGAGATTATGAAGAAGTTAGCTCTCTTTGATTTTGGTACGCTTATCCTGATTTCCAGACTCCAATCATTTGTACACCCTTCTTTCCTCGCTTTATTAGAGGAGGACTGTATTCAAGATATGTGCATACATGTACATTCATATATTTTATTACCTGAGTAGTTGAATATTCCAGTAACCTCCGTCTGTATCCTCTACTGGAGGACAGTATTCAAGATTAAACTCATCATCTGAAATCTCAAACAGACTCCCAACCTTAAATAATTCAAAAATCAGGATAAATTGTTTTTCAATCTTGCTGATTCATGTAAATTCTTAATGACAGAAACCCTTTTTGAAATTATTACAAATTTTTAAAAACAGTTCTTTTGCATTTTTTGCAACAAATTTTGATCTTCAAATCCTTACATCTTTTCATATACCTTTATTAAATTAAAATTAGTTAAATTAACTTAAAACTGTAAACCCCTCAAACTTTATCAAAAATAATATATAAAATGCCCGGCTTTTGGTCTTACTTCTTGAACAGGAACATGATTTGATATTAAAACTCACAAAATGCAAATTTGTAGAGATGCAAATAAATGAAAAAATTGGTAAAAATGTCATAAAATGTAACTAAACCAGGAAACTTGCCAATTGCAATTCAATTTTATCAATCCCCCTTTCCCCCCCCCCTCTGTCCTCTCTACACCCCTCTGCCTGCTGCCTTTTTCTACGAACGAGCATGAAATTTATGAAGAATAGATAGATAGATAGATAGATAGATAGATGAATAGATAGATAGACACAATGATCCCACCTTATCAGAAGCCTGTTTCCTCCAACGAGCTGTAAAATTATGAAGAATATCCTTAACAATTGAACCCTCTACTCTAGCATGTATATCATGCCAGGGTTCACGTGGACCTACCAATTAATAATTAAAATTAAATTTTTTTTACTTTTAAAGGAATTGAGTTTTTGCCACAAACTCAAACTTTATAATCCCTGAATCTTAGCAGCCCAATGGTTTAGACCATTGATATTTCAAACTATGAATGCTGTTAGATTAAGTAATCCAAGTATGAATAATCAAAGACTTACACTTTCAGGTTGTAAAGATATAGGGATTACAACATTTGAGTTTGTGGCAAAAACTCGATTCCTTTGTACTTGCTTAAATATAATCAGACTTTTCAGCTTCACCCATTGTTGACTGAATTGCATGGTAGAATATTTTTTCAGTTATTTTTCGTTGTTCATTTCTAATTTAGTTGGCAAACAAACTGAGTTTAAGACGAAGCTCCCTCCATAACTGATTCCATTTGTGTTTTTTGTTTATATATGTTTATTTGTGACCCTCCTCCCCGATTCCCTGAAAGAAGAAAATTGTGATTTTTTAAAAGGAATCATGAGTCTTTGTCACAATTTTTGATTTTTTAATATCTGTATATTTTCAACCAAATATGTCGTAGCGTAGAACTTGCATATTTAAAATAATAAATTCTTTCAGATCAAAAAGTATTTTATAAATTTCACTTTCTTCCCCCTGAATTGCATAAAATATGGATATTAAAACGACTAAATTTAATGAACTACAATGATTATCTACAATACAGTAGATTTTTTATTCAAGTTTTGATTGTTTACTGGCTTTTTCAAACTAAAAGTTTACAAGTAAACTAGAATAAATGTTATTTGATAACTTTGTTTCCTTGACATGTGCATAAATGCCATGTTTTAGTTTGTTTGTGCATAAATGCCATGTTTTAGTTTGTTTGTGCATAAATGCCATGTTTTAGTTTGTTTGTGCATAAATGCCATGTTTTAGTTTGTTTGTGCATAAATGCCATGTTTTAGTTTGTTTGTGCATAAATGCCATGTTTTAGTTTGTTTGTGCATAAATGCCATGTTTTAACTTGTTTGTGCATAAATGCCATGTTTTAGTTTGTTTGTGCATAAATGCCATGTTTTAACTTGTTTGTGCATAAATGCCATGTTTTAACTTGTTAGAAATCAAATTTAAACCTTAATATTGTCTTCATTGTATTGATTTGTATGACGATGACTTTAACGAGAGAAATTTTTTTTGGGTCAAAATGTTCTCATGATTTTTGTTTAAAGGGGTTTTTGGAAAATATTTTTTCCTTAAAATAAGTTTGTTCATTATGAGTTGTTATAAATTATACCAGTTTGAGGAGTAGCTCCAGGAGTACAGTTTTGATAGAAATCCTCCCAATGTGTTTTAGAATAATCAAACAAATTATATTCAGGGTTCTAAATATTAAAAAATAATAAATTTAAACAAAATATCTTTATTTCTAGTTTATTTCTTACATCGAATCTTCCATCTGTTAAGTCAATACCACCAATGAAAGCCACCAGACGTCTAGAACATTTATATAAAGATTTTATATTGAAAAATAAATTTAGAATATTATAGTCTAAAAGTTTAAGTAAACCTTTCTTATAGAGAGTAATATGGAAGACCTTTTTTAATGTGATCCCAAAAGTAGTAAAAGTATTTAATCTTCAACAAAACAATATCGGATTCATCTTTGCTCAGAAAATGGTTCAAGGGTACCACTGTGAATCTGATATGCCATTCTGTGAATGTAAGGAAATTTTAAACATGTGTACAGTAAACAGTCCCATAAAGAACTACTAAACCATCCCTTGACCAATCTTCATATTTCTATCAATTTAAAATATGTCTGTCAAATCATCAATCTATATAGACTGGCCTTTTTTATTTCTAGCAGTTCAAAAAATGTCAATCAAACTATCAATCCATGACTTAAAGACTTTCTTCTAATTCTGTTAAACTAAAGCACAGTCTAATCAAGTATTACTGCAACAAAGGCTGACTTCAGAAATCCACAGAAAATGTATCTAAAAATTCGCAATTTTCTTCTATCCGTTACTTTAGAACATTATAATATATGTAAAAAAAATCATTAATTTGCAATGCCAACTACATCCATCCATCTCTATCCATACAATAAAGCACATCAGGAACGATCAACTCTTCAAGAAGAGAGCTGAATTATGTGTCAAAGTTGATAGTGGCCATTTCGAACATTTGGTGCATGTTAATGTTTAGCGCTTTTTTTGTAAATGCTCTATTGTAAACTGAAAAAAAATGTAAAAATGTTCATATATTAATTGACTTTTAAACCATTTCTGAAGTTAAACTTTGTTGCAGTAATGCTTGATCACACTGTATAATTTGTCCTGTAACTGTGTATCTACCAATCCTGTTTCGAGCATTTATATTTGCAGTTCCCTTCAGTAAAATAAAACATACCTTTTCCCAGATTCTGTATCTTCTGCGTCTGTTATAACAAACTTCTGATGATGGGTGAACACTTAACAGAAGTTATGATAAAACAAATCAGAGAAAAAGAGAAGTTAGAATATAAAAAAATCACAGTTTTTAAAAGGGAGGGGAGCGAATATTTTACTGAGACAGGTTGGTCAAGTAAATAAACCAGTGTGATCTTCCCAGGCTATATTTCTTGCAAAAAACATACTGGGTCGAATCATACACTGGGTAGTCCAGACAGGACAGTACGAATGAATGCATATATAGTATACAGTCACTGTGATCTTTGCCAGGCTACATTTGTTGCACAAAACGAGCTGGGTCGAGTTTACGTTGGGTAGTCCAGATTGGACAGTACGACTGGACTACGCTGTAGTACATGGTGTACCGGCTCGGACTGGATGAAACAACGCTAGTAAACAAAAATGTCGGCCTTTCTTTTAGGAAAGTTCCGAATTTTGTTTCCATTCCTTTTTTTGATATAACTATATAGTACCTAGCGGTACGTCATACAAAAACTTTCTTTCCCTCCCATTCAGTATACATATACTTATATTGATTTCAACTAAAAAAATTTGTGTGCATAAAGAAAATTAAAGGATTAAAACAAAGCAAAACAAGATCTGTTCTAAAACTAATTTGGAAATTATGGAGAAAAAAAAATTAAAAGTTTTATGAAGAATTAAAAAAAAATGTAAATCAAATAAACTGTTTAAAGAATCCGGAATATTTGGTTTATCAAAATTATTTTTATATCACAAATATGTTGTTAAAAACTAAGAAAAGAATGTTTGAAATTAACCATATTTGTGAAATATTTTAATCATAATCTGTATAATTTCGAAATGATATTCCAATTAAAATGTTTAAAAGAAAATATTTCTTTTGCCCGACGCGTGGCTTTTAATAATTTTGAAAAAAAAAATTTTTTGAGAAAAAATAGCTTCATCACGCACCTCTGCCCCTTTAGTAAAAGTAAATTCAACCTATATGAATCATAAGTCAGACAGCGCGTCAACCTTGTTGCGCCGGCTATTCCTGTCCATAGAGCTAGGTAGTAGGTACAGTACAAACTGGTACCGGAAAGGTTGACCCGGCTCAGAAATTCAACTGTACTACGGCTGCCCGTGATATATAATATATATATGAGCGAAGAGCTTTATTTAAAAGATTATAGTTTACTTGTTTTTGCAAATTCCGCCTGCATTATTCCGACCTGTTCCCCCTCGCTCACTCTGTTATTTTTCAGTTTTAATTAGAAAATAGGTTAATCACATTTTTAGTAAGTTTTGTTAATTGTTTCTAAATTTTTTTTCATTCAACTTTCCACACTTTAAACTTTATAAGGTTAAAGTTTGCTTAAAAAAATAAATATTTCCAAAAAATGGAAAAAAAGAAAATTTTATTTTTGTTTAGAATACAATATTTTGAACACATTTGTAAATGAGACAAAATGAAGAAAAACAATTGACAAAACTATTTATAATTTTCTTTTTTATAAAATTTTTTATGCAAACTTTAGAACATTTTTCATATTTTTTTTCTTTTGATTTGAATGTGCATGGCTTTCTTTAAGCAACTTAAAGATTAATAAAAGAATTAAGTCTTAGTAACAAACTCAAATGTTTTAATCCGTATGACTTTGCCACCTGATGATGTGTACACACCTTTGATATTTCAAACTTAGATTATTTATTTGATATAACTGTATTCATATTTTTTTAATTTTTAAGATCTACAACATTGAGTTTTATTTATAGGAATTAGAAAATCAGAATTAGTGGCAAAGATTCAATTCTTTAAAGCTAAAAATAATATTAAATTTACACTGAAGAACGTTCCTTGGTACATTTGCAACCTGAAAAGAGAATGAAGGTTAAATATAGTTATTTTTGTAAGCCATAGTTTAATCAAAGGGGAAGTTGTATTTAATTTGTTACGGTATATATTCCAGTCATTTATTTTCATAAATCTTGAATCTTGATTGTTTCCTGTCATAGCCAAGGTTATAATGCAAGGAAAGTTATTTTAGAGGTGTACGCATCTTTTGTACTGCAGTGTACTGTCTCTGGGCGGTTATGTAAACAATAAACGGATGTCGAGACCTGACATGGGATCCATCTTTGCACATAAAAAATCAATAGAATATTCTCGTCATCGGAAACTATTATGTGAATTATCAAAATGTTCAAAATTTAATGCTTTTAACCTTCTTAGATTTTAAACGAACACGTACTGATGCACCCAGTCTTGTTTACAAATTCCGCCAGAGAGAACTGGTTTCAATATGTTCGCAGAGTATACGCAACTGCAATTAACTTTCCTTGCATTATAACATTGGTTATTGCTATCTTTTTGAAGAGCTACTGAGAAGGAAAAAGTTTTGAATTTCTAACACGCATCCAAAAAGTTAGCTTTTTTCATACAGTGAGCGTAAAATTAAAATTAGACAGGCTACAAGGTCACAAAACCATACCAGTAATTTTGCCCAAAAATAACTTCTCTTTCTATCTGGTATGCACTTAACCAAGCAATAGCGGGGGAGGTAAACTAGGCCTATGGTGGGTCGGTACTTGCCCCGTGTCACATAAGCCGGTGATTGGAACGTGTATTTGTAACATAAGTGATCTCGATCTGGACTTGTGAATCCGCAAAGTATTCCTAATGATCTTAACCTAGACTTGTGTATCCGCAAAGTATTCCTAATGATCCTAACCTGGACTTGTGAATCAGCAAAGTATTCCTAATGCTCCTAACCTGGACTTGTGAATCAGCAAAGTATTACCAATGATCTCAACCTAGACTTGTGAATCCGCAAAGTATTCCTAATGATCCTAGCCTGGACTTGTGAATCCGCAAAGTATCCCTAATGATCCTAACCTGGACTTGTGAATCCGCGAGGTATTCCTAATGATCCTAACCTGGACTTGTGAATCCGCAAAGTATTCCTCTGTAATTTCATCATGAGTCCCCATCTGCCCACCACGTGACAAATAACCGGAAGTTCGATCATTCCAGATCATCAACAGAACCCGCACCTAGACAAATCAAAAACATGTATTCGAAACAAATATTTATGGTTAATCATTAGACTGTGAATACGACACGAAACTGTTTTAAGAAAACGTTTCCAAAGTTTAATTAAGAATTTTCCCATGCATGATATAAGTATATAATACACTCTTTAAATGGCATTTTTAATGATTTTGAAAAGAAAGAAATTTACAGTTACAGAGAATCCTAAATGTAAGAGAAAAAAAAACAGTGTTAATTTCGCACAGTCGTCTCTGAAGTTGCATCTTTTGTGGGTAACCCTGTAAATAAAGATAGATAGAAAACGTTGACAGATATTTAGTGTTTTAATTAGTATTTTACGGATAGGTATTTAGTATTTAAATAGATATATTTAAATGTATCTATTTGATGGAAAATTACATCAAATAGATGGAAAATTATTGAGAAAAATAGGAACTTTATTATAAAAATATAAAAATAGATGAAATCTATTTTGAAATTCAAATAGGTACAGGGCTACCCAAGTTTAGAGTTCAGAGACGACTGCACAGAATTTATACTGTTTGTTTTCTTAAACTCATAAATATACTTGCGACTCTAAACTTGTTACTTTCTTTGCTATATTGCTAAAAGACTATATTCAAGGTAGAAGACTTAATTTAACCTTGGGATCGACATATTTTAAGAGTTATAGGTCGTCGTTAGAGTCTCCTTCTTAGTGGGTAACTCTGTATATACAGGGTGTCCCAAAAACATGGGAATTCAGTGACGAATTCAACATCGTCTTTGTTATGAATTAGCATTGTAATACCTAGTTTCAATCAATAAATGTACAAATTACAGAAAAAAGACGACAGAAATAAAGACGACATTTTCTGTACCTGCTATATATATAATTTTCTCTGCTGCTACAATAGCATCGAATAAATCCCTCCAGCATCTTGTTGGCGTATACTCCGAACCATCAGGATTTAGAACTCCCTAAACACAAATCTTAATTGTCGAAATATTTAGATTTTTATTAAATTACCTCAAAAATTGGTAGTTTAGGAGTATCAGCATCCTGGTATAAAACCATCTTGTTGTTTTCCCTAAATAAAAAAAAATTAAGTAAATTTTAAAAAACAAACAAAAATGTTTACCTGATCGGAAAATAGTTTTTTTCTTGTAAAAACTTCTTATGGCCTTCAATAAAGCAATCTTTAGGCTTCAAGCTAAATAAAAGTACGAGTTATCAGTTCACGCACATCTGTCCCTTTAGTAAAAGTAAATTCAACCTATATGAAACATAAAGTCTGACCACGTCAACCTTGTTGCACCGGCTGGTCATGTCCATAAAGCTAGGTACGCTACAAACTGGAACCGGAAAGGTTGACCCGGCTCGGAAATTCAAATGTACTACGGCTGCCCGTGAGTTTTATTATATCTACATGCGCCATGATATTTGATTAAAAGTGGTTGATACAGTGAGAAACAGAAAACTGAAATAGCAGAACGACGTTAAAATAATCCAAAGGTGTATTGGATGTTGTTACAAAGCAAATTAACTTATTAAATTACTTATCAAGTGAAATTGGTCTGTTTACACTGCACAATTGCTGCATGTCTCATGTCCATGGACTAGTTAAAGTCAAAGCTTGAGTCTAAATGTCGTCTATATCTGTTCCAGATGTAATTATAAATGATTTCTGAAAATATCTAAAATTACAAAACTTTGTTTAAACACTGCACTGCAAATGCCAAAGATAAGAGATTTTGTTTCTTCTATCTTTGAAACCCAAAAAATAAATCTATTTTACAAAACTTATTATTTTTGGATTCATTTAACAGTTTTTTTACATGAACTTAAAAATTCACTTATTCCGTTTCAACAATACTGTAAGAAAGTATTTTTATATCAAAGATTATGTATTTTATTGCTATTAATTTTTTTTATTTGACAACTTTTATACAATCTGAATCCTGGAGTCCATTTTGAAAATTTTTTTTGAAAAATTCAAAAAGAAAGTATTATTAACGGTATTCCTTAAACTCGAAAAATCTACGAACTCAGAAGTAATTATTTTGATAAATGATGAAAAAGATAAACATAAAAATGTTTTTTTTGCGTTTTAACTTGAAATAAATGGCTGATATCTACAGGGAAATCAAAGAAATAAAATTTACATAGAGCTTTATATTTTCCTCTTTAACCCAACCTTGCTTTTATTTTAACAGATCCCTGCCCCCCTGCAGGAGTCTCTAGATCAAACCATTCATCTATAACAGGCTCATCAAGCAGTCCTGCAAAATAGACGTAAAAACATTTCAATCTATTTTATGATATACAGTATGTCACAGTATGGGCTTTGGAAATAATGTTTTTAATTATCATGGTGATGCCTATACTAGGAAATCTGCTAGAGTTAAGAATTTTTTTGTTTATGTTTTGATAAAATAGATGGTACTGAATAATCTATTTGATTTTGATTGCTTAGTGTTATACTTCGTAAAATGAGAAATTCCCGTACACAATACAAAAGCCGTACAGTTGTTCCTCTTCACTGTTTATCTTGCAGAAATGTTACAAACATACTATACAACGTTTAGCAGAAAAACAAAACAGCCCTTTACTGTTTACATAAATATACTTTAGCAAATAAGGTAATACAACGCTAATTCATAACAAAGACGATTTCGTATTTGTCACTTTATTCCCATATTTATTGGTACACCCTGTATATGATTATAACTTGTTTGATTTATAAAATTGTAAAAATTAATTTATAAAAAAATATATTTGTTGGTATTTGTGAAAACTAAAAATTTATTCCTATTTACAAGGTTACTCACGTTGAACAAGACTTTATTGACGACCTGAAAGAAACTCGTTCTTTTAGATATCTTGGTTTAATGATTAAATTGGTCTCTTGTCTTAGAAATAGTTTCTTACATGTCATCTCTAAAGTTGTTTGTGGATAACCCTGCAGTATCTAGATCACAACAACAACTCATTAATATATCAGATACTCATAAATAGCATCATTTTAAATTACTGTTTAAAAAAAAGAATAATCAAAATATGAAAAACTCACGAATAGCCGGAATATCAAGATATCCGATTGGTTCCCCGCCATAGCAGAAATCACTGTCACAAACCTCTACCCTGTAATCATATGTTACTTAATCATAATTGAAAATAAGCTATGTTCAGTTGGAAAAACAGGGATATCTCCGTCATTGATAATCAGACAAATGTTTAAAGGGTACCGTGGTGAATAAGACATGTCCCTATCTAAATTAAGCGTCAATATAAATCATGTTTAGAGTCATTTTTGTCTTATAATGTGAGGGCATGTAAATTATGGAATCACTTGTACAGATGCTTTTCCTTAAATAATAGAAAATTATGGTAAAATAGATTCTGAAATTGCAAGTTATTAAATAGATGCATCTCCCAGTGGCAAAACTAGGGGGGGTGGGCCGCCTTCGGCATATTTCGCTGTTCACGTGATTTCCGTCTGCATCACATGACAATGATACTGCAATGCTATTGGCTGAAGTTCCATGATGACATAATACGGACTATTAGGACTGTATGTATTAATATTATCAATTATATATCTATTAAAAATGCAAAATAAAAATTTTAAAATTTTAATAGGAGCAAACCTGAAATTATCAGGCTCCTGTTTGATATTGTCGTTTTCAGATTGGTTGCATATTTGTTGAATATGATCTGTTTAATACTACAACTTTTATACAAAATTCCATATATATGAACTTTCGTATAAATTTGACTCAGTTTTTTATCAATTTCTCGAGACAGGAACATCAGATAGATGTTTTATATTTATCGGTTAACGCCTGAGATTCTCAGGTTTCATCCTATGCCCCCTTTCATTTTCCTTTACAGTCCCTTTAATATTAGTATTGTAGATTATGCATTCGTCGATTATTACCCCATATATTCTCTAATTTACCCCCAAAAACTGGTTTTTTGCCGAGACCATGAGACTATCATATCGCATCATTTAACTAATATTGTTATTATATTGTACACAAAATCTACCTTAAGTTGATCGCATTGTGACAAACAGGAATACTAAATTCTTCATTCCAAGCTGGGAATAGGGAATCATTAACGACCTAGGAATATATTAAACTATTTATTCCATGCTGGGAATAGATAATCATTGAACTACTTATTCAAAGCTGCATCGGAATAGGGAATCATTAACAACCTAGGAATATATTAAACTATTTATTCCAAGCTGGGAATATGGAATCATTAACGACCTTGGATTGGGAAAATATTAAATTTACTTTTAAATTCATTGTTTAGCTGAACTCAGTATATAAAAAAGGTTAACAGTAAAAATGATATAGGTTCCCTTAATAAATATTGAGCAATATACTCCTAATTACAATGTTTATCTAGATTTAGCAAATATGAGTCTCAATTTCTTTGCAAACATTGAGCTTAGAAATATGTCAAAGTGAAAATAGTTTCGTATGAAACATTAGAAATTTTAGTGGATTAAATGTCCTTTGTCATAAAAAGTCTGTCATTAAAATTTGAAGAACTGAAAATATTTCTTGATAGAATCGAAAAATCGGGATTAATCAATGAATTTTCTAAAATATTGGAAAAAATATGATTAAAAGAATGCTTTCACTTCCCAGCAATAATAACTTTTTTGTAACAAATTAATTTGGTTTTTTGCCAGAACATAATGTTCTGCAACCAATCACTAATTTTAAACTACACTTTCAGCGTACTTGTCATGCTACAGTACAGTACGGTACAAAACTGTACAGTATTGTACAGTACGACTTACAGTACGGTACAGCTTACCTTAGTTTTAGCCAGGGTTGTTCCAACAGGGAGAATACTTATCTTGGCAAAAGCATCAGTTACGTTCTTTTTACTGGTCCACCAGGCACTAGTTTAAACAAAAACAAGTTTAGTCACAATTCCTTCATTTATTTTTTGAAGGGTTGCCAACATAAAGGAATTGAGTCTTTGCCACAAACTCAAATTTTTTAATTTCTATATCTTTGCAATTTCCTGTACATGAACTACAAGTGTTCCATGAATAAGTATAATTGTGTTACCTATCTGTATCTGGTAGATCCTTTGCTTCCTGTACATGAACTACAAGTGTTCCATGAAGGAAAGGTAGTTCCGTATCAGTACCCGGGAACATTGAAATCTTAAAAAGGAAAACGACATTTAGAATCAGGTTAAAAGCCTTAAGAGCATAAAACACAGCAATTGTGCAGTGTAAACAGACCCATTTCACTAAATTAGTGATTTCAGAAGTGTTTAGTAATACTATTTGCTTTGTAACAGTATGTAATACGCTTAAGTATTCCTATAAAGTCGTCTTCCTATTCAATTTGTTTTCTGGTTCTCACTGTAGATTGAAAAGCTTAATAATTACTGAAAGAAAAGACCTTTTGATGAAAGAAAGAAAAAACATTACTTTTAAGATAATCTTGTGTTCAGGGTGTCCCAAATGAAAGGATGGGAATTAAATGAAAACATTATTTATATTGACAAAGCCAAATAAATAATATACTTTTATTATAATAGTACTTTCTTTATAAACATTATTGTATAAACATGTCCCTCAAGCTCAGATTAATCCAATTTACTGCCTCGCGTTTTTGCCAGTTTTTGTTGAAAAATTGGCTTATTTGTGTAACTACTTACAAATATTAAGGTTTTTATGAATATTTACAAATGTTAAATAATCCTTTTCGAACCAAATTATAAAGTAAAAATAAAAAGGGAGTAAAAGTCGTCTTTGAAAGCTTTCTTTCTTCAATAACAGGACTTGATTCATGGTTAAAATTCATTAACTAACTTTATCTAATTTGTACAATGAGTAAACTTCACTAATACGTTCAACTTCAAGTGCAGCACTGATATCTTACTGCTGTATTATCAATGAGCTATATATAGTAAACAATGTAGAGAAGATAAGTTTATGTATCTCAGATCACATCAAACTAGAGTTAACTGCTGAAGTAAATGTTTTCTATCCTGACTCCTCATATTGAAGAGCTATTGAGCAGATGAACCGGATAAGTTTTCTTTTCTCATACTTAACTGGCCGCGTAGTACATTTGAATTTCCGAGCCGAGTCAACCTTTCCAGTCCCAGTTTGTACTGTACCTAGCTCTATGGACAGGACTAGCCGGTGCAACAAGGTTAAAGACTTTATGTTGAATTTACTTTTACTAAAAGTAATGATTTGTGTGACTTGTGCGTAAAATTAAAACTGGAGGAGGTACAATGTCAAGGTCAAGTCCTAACATAATTTCAACTTCCTCCTTTATGTCTAGTTTGTAGTGAGACGCTTGCCCTTTATTATCAAACTATATATATCTTTATAACAATATATATCTATATAACTATATATATCTATATATATATATAGAACTCAGAGCTTTCACACTTTTCAAATCTTAAACTAGAGAATGATAAAAAAATTTGCTGTTGATTCAGTGCATCTGGGCTGAGTATAAAGTCTAACTCCAAACTATTAATTCATTCTCCATTGATCCGCCGGGTGTGTAAATCATGGTATACGGTCAGAAGCTCTATACATATAAGAGTAAATACTCATTTAGGCCCTGAAAAATTACAGGGAGGACATAAATATGCCGTATAGCTCAATACTGACACGGACTTATTTAGATTGAAGACTTGAATAAAGTTTGTAAATTGAAGAGCTTCCAATTATAATAAAAACATTTTTAATCATACAATCAAAGAAAACTGAAATTTAAGGTATATTTTTTTGATGATCGTGAAAAAAGAGAATTTTGTGGCGTAAATAAACAATTGAGATCTCAATGAAAGTGATATTTGTTCTTTGCCTCAATTTTTCATGATATATTTGAGACCTCTAACGGTGAAAATATCAACTAAGCAATACACACTACACTATACAGCTCTCTCAGCCCGGGAAAGAAACAGACAAAAGTTGTAATGTTTCAGTTGTTCAGGTCAGAAATAAATGCTGCGAAAAAAAATTAGTAAAAATAAAATTTATTTTTCTGCATTTGTGTTTTATAAAGTTTACTTAATTTGAACATATAAAGGTAAAGAAGCACCAAACCTGACCTATTTCCTTGAGAGACATCTAGCGGAGAAAATTTCAATTTAACCTCCTTTCCATTTTCGTTAGATATAATACACGGTGGTGTATTTTGGGACCTACGCCCATCCCCTCTACTGCCCATCCGACCTACGAGCACGTGGTTTTAACAGCTTTGAACCTTTTTTTCTTTCAAAATCAAAAGTTCATAAAAACAAAAAGGTGTAAATAAATTGTTTCTATCGAAATCTAAAATTTTAAAAAGATTGAATCACAGAATCTCAGAAAATTTGCAAAATTGTAATTAGAAAATTTCGCAAATTTCAGTTCTGGTTTTTACGGAAAACTTGTTTTTCAATGGTTCTCAAGGTTTCAACTGAACAGCGTTTATTTATTAGTTTAGAATATACTAAGAAGAAAGGAACTAGAGAATTTAAATAACTTTTTCTTAAAAATTAGCCTAGAACTGAAAATTGCGAATTTTTTATTACAATTTTGCCAATTTTCTTTGAATCTGTGATTCAATCTTAATAAAATTTTAGATTTAGAGAGAAATAATATGAATGCACATTTTTGCTTTTCTGAACTTTTGATTTTGAGAGAAAAAAAAGATTCGCGGATTTTCTTTTGGGCCATTGGAGTATCAAAAAAATTATAAATTTTTAAAAAATATTGAAAAAACACATACAGGAGAGTTGCACAAAAAAAGGTACAATTTTGCACCAGGCGCCGCAAATCACACCTTTTTTTTGGATAAATTATACATTCCACCCTCACCTCACCCTATATATATATATATATTTTAAATGAAATAGATCTGCTTACACGATTGGACTATTTGAAGTGATAACTCGAGAGTAAACGTCGTCTTGCTATTCCAGAATTGTCTGGTTCCCATTGTATGCGTAACATCGCGTAACTCTCAAACAAAAAATAAACAAATATTTACCTCTAAGCTTTTATTAAATAACTGTGAATAGTGGTGAAACTAATAAAAAAGCAGCGCTACAATACTTCATGCTTTTATCCGGACTGTTTACAAACATTGCAGTTCACAAGATCGTACTGTTTACAAACATTGCCGTACAAAAAATCGTACTGAAGATGTGTTCAAGTCGTTTTTTAACAAGGTTAAAATTATTTTTATCAATATGAAAAAACAGGGTTGAAAAGAAATTTTGAATTTTCTAAAACATGTCGATATTAAACAATTAAAACATTTTAACTAGAACAATAAATACCTAAATATAAATTATAAATATATGTTTACAAAATTAGTTAAATAGTTTAGCATGAATTTATAACAAACTAACAGTTTTTAACATTCACATTTTTTGGTCTTTGTAAAATATAGGTTTTTAAAATTTAATTTTACATCAAGTACACAAAGAAAAAATAAAATTATACAATTGTATAAAATTTTTAAAATTTCTTCTTGATAATTTACTTTTCTTCTGATATTTTATTCACTTTTTTTTATATGTTAGTTATGTTTTAACTAAGTACAGTGAGAACCAGAAAACTGTGGAATAGGAAGACGACTTTTACTTTCAAGTTATGACGAAATTAAAGTAATAATTAAGTGTTTTTGATATTGTTACAAAGCTAATAGTTTTAATAGTAACTTGGCAAATCACGGACTCAGAGAAATGGGTCTATTTACACTGCACAAATGAGCTGTGTCTCATGTTCATTGTTATTTATAGTCCTAACAGGAGTCTTCCTGTTCCACAGTTTTCTGGTTACACTAGGGAAAAAAAATACTAAAAGCTTGATATCACAGATAAAATTCTGTCGAAATTAGGAATTTTTTAAATAAAGATGAGAACACTTTGGCTTAATTCTGAGATTGGTTTGTGAATAATATTTAATTCATGAGATTACATCTTACTTTAACAAATTTATTATTTCCTCTAAGACACGCAAAGACATCGAATGCTAAATCGAATTATAAAATTAAAGCGGGACCAGCTGGCTGCCAAGTGCTACCACGTTTTACTGTCAAAGCATCACTTTTAATTGGATCACTAAATAAATCGACTTATCCATATCAATTTGTAAAAAGCATGTGGTAAAAAGTCTTCATTTCTCTTTTTTAGACCAGCAAAGACGATCTGGCGTGGGGCTTAAAATAAACTGCGCAGTGTTAGCGTCATTCAGCGCTTTTGTCCAAGTGCTGCAAAATTTGTAATAAGAAATTTATGAAAGGAATGTGTCAAGTTCGTGAAAAATTAATCTAAATTTAATTCGGCATCTTTTGGTATATTGATTCCCATTTGATGTTTCATAAATAGAAATCTATCAAACAAAAAACAGCGGATTTAAACAGAGATTTCCTTAAACAAGATTAAATCACTAGAATGTTTGAGTATTTAGAGAATAAAACTAAGGGATACATTCATTTGTTATAAGTTTACATAGATGGCACTTTATCTACACTAGATCTAACTGTTATTTGGTCGTGAAGTGTTATTCTATCTTGTGGAAGATGTGTCGCTAATCTTCTTTTTCTGCTCAGCTGCTGATCCAAGATATAAAAACTGGATTAGAGGGTTCACATTATTCTAAAGGGATTCTAACGTGCAAGTGAATTTTACTTGCGCGCAATTGCGATGCCTGTAATTTCCACGCAATTCCGCTCAATACAAGAACAGTTGCGTGCAATTCCGCACAGTTGCGCGAAATTCCACGCAACGGAATTCCGATTGGAAACCCTACTCCTCTGACCCGCTGCTGGATTCCTCGATGGGGGATTGGTCTGTCTCTGAGAAGAACGGGAGAATATTTGGTTTGGAGTCCATGAGCCCGAAAAGTGAGTGGAGGGCTGGGGTTGATATTGACTTCTTGAGTAGTTCTGTTCCTGGAAGCCTGGGGGCCCTGGAGGGGCAGGGAGTTAAGGGAACATACCTGAAAATCAATATCCATGTAAGAATCAAATATTTTGAAAAATCATTCCACAATCATTAGAGGTCATTAGAGGTCATTAGAGGTCATTAAAATTCAATTTGATTTTTTTTTAGGAATTTCGATCACTAATTAGGCGTGCACCCAAAAAATTGGAAGATTTGAACCAAAAATGAAGGCAGGGCCCCCCCCCCCCCTACATCAAATGTGCCAACTCCACCATCCCCTTTAAGTAATAAAAAATTTACTTTTTAAAAAGACCGTCGTACTTTTCCCTCCATGCAAAAAAGGGTAGTCCCGATTAACAACGGTACCCTTTAAACATTTATCTGATCAATATTGTGGAAGATGTTGTCGTTTTTCTAGATTTAAAATTGTTAAATTCTGATAATTCCTACATGTTTTCCTGCAGTATAGTGTAAAGAAACCACAATTTAAAAAATCAGTTTTTCAAAATTATAGACATTGCTTTCTAATTATCTTCATGAGACAAAGCTTTTAAAGGAACTGTTGTAAATCGGACATTGCCAACATTGCATGGGAAGGGTCACTTGAAATATCGTTTTTAGTTCCTTTAAGAGATAATCATTATTATTATTATAATTAACAAAAAACAAACAATAAAAATTAAATGGAAGAAAATAATGAATTATTGAAGTAGCGTGTATTTTAGCGCTAAGTTCTAATACTTGGATATAATCCAGGACGATCCACTCCAAACCCAGTTTATTTGAAGTACCGTACCGACTTTTAAGCAGCTAGAGCAATTTATACAGTGCACGTATATTCTAGCTATATGAGGCAAAACGGCACAGTTCACCAAATGAATTATTCCCTCCTCGTGAAATGCATGTGTAGAACCAGAAAACTGTGAAATAGGAAGACGACATTAAAACAATAATGAAGTGCACCTAAGATGTGATTACAAAACAAATAGCTTTACAGTAAGTTATTAAATCAATTATTGCGTGAAATGGGTCTGCTTACACTGCACAAGGGCTACGTCTCATATTCATTGGACTACACAAAGTCTTAACTTGAGTCTCAAAGTCGACTTCCTATTCCAGAGTTTTTTGGTTATCAATGTACCTATTGTGTTTCTTGTTGGAGTGCTCTGATCAGGTCGGATTGGTCTGGCGTCTAAACATTTCTGATATCTGAGTTTACATGCAGCTTCTATAGTCTTGCACAGTGGTCCAGCAGTTGGTTCACAGTGGAACACGTGACAGATAAACGTGTCCTAAACATTTTAAAATCATATTTTTTTGATTGATAAAAGAAGAATTTTTAATTTCTTACATACACATTTGACATATTCAAACATAATCAAAATTGTTGTTAAAATAGAGTGAGAAAACTGTGGAATAATCCTATAAAATAGAGTGAGAAAACTGTGGAATAATCCTATAAAATAGAGTGAGAAAACTGTGGAATAATCCTATAAAATAGAGTGAGAAAACTGTGGAATAATCCTATAAAATAGAGTGAGAAAACTGTGGAATAATCCTATAAAATAGAGTGAGAAAACTGTGGAATAATCCTATAAAATTAAAGCAACATTTAAGTGTATTTCATGTTGTAAGTTATTAAATCACATTGTTGTGTCTCATCTTATTGAACATAATTCGAGTCTGAAAATCGTCTTCCTATTCCAGAGTTTTCTTCCTCTCACTTTTTAGTTATAATGAAGAAGAAATGTAAAATTATTTGTTTGGTTTATTTAAGCAGTTGATGTTTATCTACCTCTGAACTGTTAGTTTTTGAAAAAAGATAAAAAATAATTTGTTGTTTTTTGATTAATTTGACAAGAGCTGGGAATTATTGTAATTGTGGATATCGAGATCAATTCATGATCTTGATCTTTTGCAAATCTGCAGATTAATTTAATCTCTATTCTATATCCTGCAGGTTAGTTGTACCCTGGATGAATAACTGAAATGAATAGATTATAGCAATCAAGCATACGTCTCAGTTCAAACATGATTGGGTCATATGGAAATATTAATAAGTTTTTCGAGATTTGAGCCGGCGCTCAATGGGAACAGGTTATTGGCGGTTCAGTGACGTGGTTCAAATTCTTTAAATTCTGCCTCTGTTAATGTTTGTGTACCTGAGCTGTATGCATGATGAACGCAGCCTGCTGGACATTTGTGCCAATACCCAGGAAGGAGAGAAATCTAACTCGACATTCAATAGGTTCAACCCCGTCAACAAAAGAAACCTAAAACAAAAACAATTATGAATTAATTTCAATACAAATAGGAGAAGTTTACAAAGACTTCATTTCAGAGAATTGGAACAAAACACTTGTCTTAATTGTCTTATTTCATAGCAACCTGATATATTAAACTTTTAACAATTTGATCTAGTAGAATAGCAAGAGGTCTACGACATCGGGTAAAGCAGATATTAAATCATAAACATAAAAAAATTAGTGTTTAATTTCTGTTAATTAAAAAAATTGGATGTTCCCGACTTCAGATGCACAAAAAGAAAGAGAGAATTCTGATAGCATGGGAAATCTTTTGGTAGCCAGTAAATATCCATTATACCCTTGCTCCAATATTGTACACTTGCTCCATTATTATACCCGTGATCCATTATTATACCCTTGCTCCATTATTATGCCCTTGCTCCAATTTATTCCCTTACTAAAATATTATACCCTTGCTCCAATATTGTACACTTGCTCCATTATTATACCCGTGATCCATTATTATACCCTTGCTCCATTATTATACCCTTGCTACAATATTATACCCTTGCTACAATATTATACCCTTGCTACAAAATATATCCTTAAGCTCCAATATTATACACTTGCTCCAACATATATCCTTGCTCCAATTGTACACCCTTGCTTCATTATTATACCCTTGTTCCAATATATATCCTTGTACTAATATACAGTCTTACTCCATTATTATACCCTTGCTCCAATATTATACCCTTGCTCAATTATCATGCAATTGTTCCATTATTATACCTTGTTCCAATATATATCCTTGCTCCAATATACACTCTTGCTCCATTATTATACCCTTGCTCCAACATATATCCTTGCTCCAATTTTACATTCTTTCTCCATTATAATACCCTTGTTCCAATATATATCCTTGCTCAATTATGCACCATTGCTCTATTGTTATACCCTTGCTCCAATATGCACCATTGCTCCAATTTGCATCATTGCTCCCTTATCATACATACCCTTGCTACAATATGCACCATTTCTCCATTATTATACCCTTGCTCCAATATGCACCATTTCTCCATTATTATATCCTTGCTCTAATATGCACCATTGCTCTATTATTATACCCTTGCCTCAATATTAAAGTCTTCTCCCTTTCATGCATTTAATTGTTTTCTATAGAAAGGTTTAAAGGAATTATATAAATCCAACAGAACTATCTGCCCAGTTGAACACCAATCCAACAGAACTATCTGCCCAGTTGAACACCAATCCAACAGAACTATCTGCCCAGTTGAACACCAATCCAACAGAACTATCTGCCCAGTTGAACACCAATCCAACAGAACTATCTGCCCAGTTGAACACCAATCCAACAGAACTNATATTAGCAGTCCCGCCCCTCCCCCCCGCTCTCACAAAATTATACATTGCTCAGAATTATCTAAGCTTATTCTTTTAACCCTAAATTTAAAGTATATAATTAAAAGTATTATTTACGGCCGTGAGGAACTTTTCATTAAAAAATTATAATTTTTTTACTTTTTAACCAACTCTTTTCTATAAAACTTTTGTCTTTGATGTAATTGTCCGTTACTAAGAACGGAACGGGGGATGGAAACGTTCTTAATTAAGAACAGAACAAGAGGGATGCAACCGTTCTTCAAATAAGAACGCCAAGAACGGAACGGAATGGGAATACCGTTCTTCTACTCAGAACGGAACGGAACGAGAACGGAAGGATAAAAAAAGAGGAACGTGAACGGAACGATTTAGCTGAAGGCCCTCGTTCTAGAACGGAACGGAACGATTTCAAAAAAGTCGGTACGTGCCCAGCCCTAATCCCAAGTTTCCAAACCTGAACCGAGAACTTCGACTTATCAACCCCCTCCCCCTTCCCATTCCCTCCCAAAAATAACTTAATTTAGAATTTAGATCTCTGACAAAGGAGAGGGCCCTGAAAACCCCCCAGCCCCAAGGAGAGCTCCGAAAAAATCCCAAGACTGATGCGATAGATCCAAGAGGAAAAGTAAACTTGGTTTCTACCTCCCAGAGAAAAAGAAAAACAAGATCTCAATCTCTTGCTTCATCTCCTATTCCTCAGGTGGATGGAGATGATAGACACTTAAGCATCGAATCTGAACCTGATCCTAGCCTTGAACCTGAACCTTTTCATGAACNAACCTGAACCTGAACCTGAACCGGAAACTGTGTTTGACCCCGAGCATGAAACAGCGAATTTTAAAAACTTCAATTTATCATTCCGCCTTTGTTGAGAATCTTAAAACTTCAAAACATATAATATGCTATAATTTTCTGAAATAATTAAAACCCGATATGATTTTTAAATGTATTTACTATTTATAGCAAATAATAAATATTTAGATCTTTAAAATTTAGAACCCAACATAACTTTAATTTGAGAAATTTGGTTTATTTTTTAAACCAAAACAAAAATCTAAAAAAGCTGACTTTTTTCTTCAAACTTCTGATTGGTTGGAGCTTTAGAGATATCCAAAAGGAATTAACTCAATTAGATGGAACACAGAAGATAAAGATTAGTTTGTTTTCTGAAAATATTTCCTTCAGGATTAGGATCAGTTTTGTTTATAACAGATCTAAGATCCGGATCCGAATTATTTTTAACAGATTTAGAAATAGGATTAGTTATATTCATGGCAGATCTAGGATCCGGATCAGTTTTTTTGTAACAGATATATGATCCGGATCAGTTATACTTAAAACAGATCTAGAATCCGGATCAGTTATATTTATAACAATATATATGCTCCGGATCCGTTTTGTTTAGAAGTGATCTAGGATCCGGTTCAGTTTTAATTATAACAGATCTAGAATCCGGGTCAGTTAACTTACAACAGATCTTGTATCCGGATCTTTATTAAAGTTGAATAAATTCATTCCAAAGTTCTGCAGACTGCTTGAAATAAGATTTTATGATTTATGTATAATCTCTAGTTCTCAACCTCAAGATATAAAATTTATGCATCCTTAGAGAATTAGAATAATTGCATGCATAGACGCAGCCAGGATCTAACACCATTTCTCAGATTTAAATCCAATTTTAATAATTCTAAACCTTGTAGAGATTTAAAGCGTAATTTCAAGTGACCCTCCATGCAAAGATGACAGTACTTGATTCACAAAAGCGTTGTCAATAATCAAGTATGAGTTAAAACCTTTCAATCAAACTAGTAAAATCAATTCAAATAAAATTAAAACCTGGAAAACCTGATACTCAACATTATCTTCCACATTATTATTCAGATAAAGCTTTCAAGGGTACTCTTGTTAATCAGACATTGTCATCTTTGAACGAAGATTTACATGAAATTACGCTCACAGTCCCTTTAAACCTAGTTTACCAGGCAGTAACCAGCCTGTGGTTGAGTCCATTTCCTCGCTAATTTACTTAATTAATCTGGTGGTTTGGTTTGCTTTAGAATTAGTAGATGTTTTCAGAGGACAGGGTTCATCAATCTGGGGGAACACGTAGGGATGGGGATAGTTTTTATTTTGTATCGATTTTACAAATTCAATGTTCGATGACATTTAAAGAGAGTGACCGGCTTTGTAAGGTAGTTGAACTGAGTATGCAGCCTTATGGAAAACTTCTTTCGGATTCATTTGAGACATATTAAACTTTTTAAAGATCTGTAAATCCTGAGTGTGAGCACAAATTCGACGTCTAGTCTAGTCTAGGGCCTGTAATTAGTTCCCAGGATATTGGCAAACCTTAGCCAGTCCCTCCAATACTTTGGTTTACAAATTCAAATCTTTCCTTAAAGGAGATGTAAACATAATTATAATTCACCCCCTTTCCAACACTCTAACTACTCTTACAAATGTTTACAAATTCAAAAATAGAATTTTGTTTAAATAAAAAAAACTTTCCTGAATCGGTATGTATAAGTGACCCGTCATTGTTAGATTCACTACAGAACCCTTGAAAGTTTGTCAAATCAAATATGAATTAACTATCCATGTTATATATTTGCGTCAGAAAGACGACATTTTTTAGATAAAGGTTTCAAGAGTGCAGTGGTAAATCGGGTATTGCCATGTGTCCATGGAGGGTCACTTAAACCTACCCGTTTAGTCCTGTTAAAATTAAAGTTTTGCTGTCTACCTGAACTGTACTCGGCGCTACTGCAACTGCAGCTGTTCTCCACTGTTCTCTAGGTACGGTTTCTGTCAGCTCTTGTATAGCAGCGTTAATTGTATTCATCCCACCTGGCTGTGTAACCTTAACATATATAATTTAATTGTATCCCACCAGGCTGTGTTACCTTAACATATATTATACTAGCTTGAGGACCCAGCGGTTACTCACTTCTCATAATTACTCACGCCGTTTACCCGCGCTTGGTAGCAAACTACGATTTTGTCTGTTTTTCCACTCAACTTGGAATCTCAAAGCCTAAAAGTTAAGATAATTCCAATGGTTCTCCCGAGTTCCCCAATTAAAATTTGAGACAAATCCGTCAATTTAAAAATATGAAACCTTTAATGGGTCATGTCAAGTAAGGTCCGGCCGATTGGTTCATCCGTCTTGACCTTTTAAAGAAATACAAACAAACTTATCAAGTAAAGATTAAAGAGTGAGAGACTCTCGAGAGGAAGATGAAAAAGAAACGAGGACAAAAAGTTTTGAGGGTAATTTATCCACTGGATATATTTGGAGGGGGAACTCGAACCTAAACTAGATTATCTTCAGATTCCTTTAAATCAATTTTAAACTAGATTCAGATTGAATTTCCATTGAATGAATTTAATATTTAGTGGGATTTAAACCATGTTTGTGAAAGACAGGGAGGTCGAAAATATATTAATTTGGAAGTAAAATTCGGATTAGTTTGGTTCACATCCTTGTATGCAGAGGCGTATACAGGGGGGACCTGTGATTAGAAGGTTGCAAGCTATCAAGCAAAAATCTATGAGAAATTTCCCTATTACTTCTTGAAAACCAAAGCTAAATGTTATACAGTGCTAAAATGTATATGTAAAGGGCTATAGAAACATATAAGTGAGTTAGAGCGGTAAATACAAAGCCAAAGACACTTCAACGTCGACCCTGTCTTAAAAATTGATGAGACTTTTTATAAACAGAATGAATCTATGTGGAGGGCATTCAAGGATCAAAGGTGCTAAGACCCCCCTCCATGACAAAAACCTGTATACGCCCCTGATAGTATATAAAGCTTCGTTGTTAGAATGTTACACTTATAGTGGGTCCTATAAATGCATCATCAACAGAATGTTAAATATAGTAGCAAGCTAATTTTAGTGACACAGAGTCCTTTTTCCTAGAATATTAATATTACTATTAAAATTACTATCAAATGTTCCGTTATTTTATTGTCCCGGCGCAGACTGACCGGAATCATAACTTTCGGAGACCCCATCAAATGTTCAGTTTCATTTGCATAGATAAAAAAGTTTTGCCAATTTTGGCGCGTGTTTTGTTATGTACAATGAGAAGCAGAAAACTGAGGAATAGGAAGACGACATTAAAGGAAGGATTAAGTGTATTTGATCTGATACAAATCAAATATTTTTACTTATTACTTATAAAATCACGTTTAAAGTGAAATGGTCCTGCTTTGCTCTATAAACAATTGCTGTGTCTCATGTTCATTGGACAATAGAGTCTAAATGTCGTCTTCCTATTCGAGAACTGTCTGTTTCTTCCTGTAAATTTTACAAACTGCAGCTGTAAAGAACTTTAAGATCTATGAGAATGAGAATTATTGGCAGTAGTTGGCACTAAGCCTGATGCGGAGAAAAAGTATCGATAAAAACAAAATTACTTGGGCCGCAGAAATAAGAATATATCAAGTTATAAAAGTAAGACAAGAAGTTCTAGAAAACTAATCAGAATAAAAAGGTTTTTGTATAAATCAGCTGATCTTCTTATTTAATAATTAACTTTCCTTGCATTATAACCTCGGACCTGTCCAATTTACAACGGTACACCATTGAAATCTTGTTCTGATCAATTACGTAGAAAAATGACGTTTGAAATAATCACTTTTTAAAATTAAAAACATTGATATCAAGTTCATCCTTGATAAGGGTACCTTAGTGAATTGGGCTAGAGCATTGACAACTTTGAATTGAGAGTTGGTTGAAATTAGGCTTCCCTTTAAAAGTCTATCTACTGAGCTGAAATCTTTAGAATGAGATATCCATAAACCCAATTACTTAATCTGAGTATCCAATGGACACACTTTTGATTTTCTTCTTAAACTGCTCTTTCTTGGATATAGAAGAGAAAAATCAAAAACCGGTTTTTTTAAATCAGAGAGTTCCTCCCATTTCTGTATTTAATCTTAAATGGTACGCAAAATTTCAAATTTATCGGCTTCGTATACGCGACTCTGATTGGTTGAATTTTATACACTTTTCAGGATACAAGTATAACATTAGATTAGTCTCTATATTGAGAAAAAGAGAGGATCACGCATTAATCTCGATATCCACAATTCTAAAGTTTTCAGCTCAGGTAAAACTTTACAAGACAAAATATAATTACAGAAGATGCTAAGCTGTTTCTGATAGTTATATAATGAGTATATTTTTTTGAAATTTTTTCTTACATGAAAAATATAATTTTTGTCGACACCCCGTGATGTGATCCCTATATCTTGCGACCTGATGGTGTAAAACTTTGAAATTTAAAACTTAGAATGTTTGATCTAACAGAAATCATAGTTTGAATCGACAGTCTACGATATCGGGTTGCAAAGATATAGGGATTAGAAAACCAGAGTTTTTGACAAAGACCTAATTCCTTTGCAACGGGCTTTAGGCATTGCATTTTGTTTTTAATCATATTTTAAAGTTAAAAAGAAAGGTTTACCTGCAAACTACCCAGGTACCAGGCCTTCAATATTTTCCTTGGTTCCTCCATAGGTGTTGGGAAGGTTTCCTGAGGTTCAGGGCGGGCCAGCTTTTTTCCAGATTCAACTGCTAGACTAGTGGGTCGGGGGGCTGTCCGGTCTCTGCAAAATTTGAAGTAAAATCCCTGCTCTTCTAACTAAAAGTATCGGATCTAGTTGCCAAATATACTTAATTAATTTTGACATGATTAGTTGATTGAAAAAGTTTAACTAAACAGATCTGAAAACTTCAGAAATGTATACCAGATCATGCTAAACCTCTGTATCCACTGTGGAGACTTTAGATGCTCTTCTTTTATATATCCCTGCTGGATTGCGACCAATGAAAGTTCCTTATTAAAAGTGCGCGCATAATTTCAAAATCTCTCGGTTTCTATTGGTTGTTTGGACTCTCCAATCGACACTCTGATAAGTTTAATTTTAAGTTTAATTTTCAGAATACAAACTTATGATTAAATTAATCTTGAAATTAATTAAAAGAGGGGATAAGGCATTGATCTTGATATCTACAGTTTTAAATGTTTCCGCTCAGATTAAATATATGACAAAAAGTAGTTAAATAAGGTATGCGTCAGACTTGAGTACCCTCTTGGCCACACTAGAGAAGTAGTTCAACTATTTCATTCTTTATAAATTTCCACCTCAATTGTCAACAAAAATACTATCTTCTGTCTATTGCAGGTCAAAGTGAAGTAAAAAACATATAAGATTGAAATCATCTTATTTGTTTTTAATCATAACTCCTCTTTTTGAAGAGCTTTTGGGAAAAAGTTGCAAAATATGTATTCCAATAATTTGATTCTCTCCAACTTGTGAATAACATGAAAGATAGAGGACGAGGTCCCAAAGTCGTATCCGTAATATGGCATAATTTGACCTAGGTTTCTGTCTAATGGAGTGTTTTTAATACATTATGACAACTTCCTTAAAGGCACTTTAAAGGAAAAATGAAAGGGGGTATAGGCTAAAACCTGAAAATCTCAGGAGTTGATTGAGACATATAATTGTTAATTGTTCTATCTGATGTTCCTGTCTCGAGAAATTGACATAAAACTGTGTCAAAATTATACCAAAACGTATATATATAAGATTTTGTATAAGATTCGTAGAATTAAATACATCATATTCAACAAATACTCAACCAAAACAACGATATCCCAGAGGAGCCTGAGAAACTCAAGTTTGCTCCTATTATTATTTGAATTTAATAATTTTTCAATTCTAATAGATATAACTGCCTGAGTCCTCAGGCACACTGCCTGAATGACTGCTTTTGCCTGTAACAAACTAAATCTTTGTTTTGACCCACTTTCACTTAGCTTTTTGGAAAGCCTATGACATAAGGAAATGGATTGCACAAGTTTTGCGAAAAAAAAATTGCAAATTTTTTGCAAACAACCTGTCAAAGGAAATTTGCACATTATTAGTTTTTCTTGTTTAAAAATCAGGTTATTTAAAATTTTACAAAATTTTTTGCATATTTGAAATGGCATGGTCAAGGGCTTTTCAAAAATGTATGATTTGTCATTTTTTGGACAAATTTTTTTTTGCAAACATTTTTACTATAAAACTGGATTTTGCGATAAAAAATTCAATTTTTGCAAATTTGCAAATTTTTTTGCAGATTATAAAAGTAGAGCACAAGAGCTTTCTAATGATGTATCATTTGTCATATTTGGACATAAAACATGGGATTTAGAGGGGGGGGGGGGCAAATTGACCCCCCCCCCCCAGCGTATCCTGGTTTTCAAGTACCCCAGCAGGGATAGGGTTAAAACTTTTTATTTTTAATCAACCTCATTTATCCTTAAGTTGTTTAATATTTCGTAGATAATAAAATATTTAATTTCCTAAACTCAAAGTTAAATACAATCTTATTTATAATAAACAAAATTAAACTTAATTAAATTTGTTTAGATCTAGAATATAATTTAAGATTTAACTGAACTTATTTGAATAATGATTAAAGATGAAACAAAACATCTTTTCATGTTTTTTAAGGAATTGTTTTTACTTATTATGTTTAAAAATTACAAGTCGACAGTAGATTTATCATTTTTATTGAAAAGTTGTACTATGTAAAGTCTTCTTTACCAATAGTACTTCAGAAAATAAAATAAAATGTTGGATTATCTCAAAACTCAAGTCATAAAAATATTTCATCAGTTTTTATGACTTTCTCATAATTCATGATTCAGACTTCTATCCAAACCCTTATTTCTTTCTTATTCTATTTGTATAGAAATAAACACATAGGCCTAAACTTATTAAAGGATCAGGGATCAACCCAAACATAACTTATCAGCCCATGTGTGGTTTTAGCAATGCAATAATAAATAAATTAAGCAAAGTAATATTGAGGTAAACCCTTAACACCCCCCCCC
>NW_019397570.1:12342-22685 GCF_000591075.1 Eurytemora carolleeae | reverse complement strand
GGGGTTCAGCAAAACTACAAAAAGTTTGAGATTAAACCCTCCCCCTCAAAATATCGTCTTCAAGAATCCAAATATTTGACAAGTCCTGAAGTTCTTATCTCATTAAGAGTATAGTTATGAGCCCGCCCCCCCCCCATCCTCTCCATCATCTCCTAAGCAAGTTCTGTTAATACACCATAACAAAACATAAACTATATTAGAAAAGTATGTTACGAAGAAAACTGCTTCTTGTATAACATTTATTTTAAGTAATATTGTTAAGTGAATATTTTTATCATAATGTTACTTCATTTGTATATCAAGTATTTCATTAGTAAAATAAATAAAAAATAAAAGCAAAGAAAATGTATATATACATATATGGATAGCAATTTAATTTTGGATGATGGTCATAAGGATGTTTTAATTCACTACTAAAGTTTTATTAAGATTTTCAAAGATTTGTAAAGATTTAATAAGTATTCGCCCTGTATTCTACTAACCCATGCTCGGATCTAGGAACTGCTTTGTTTGCTTTTGATTTATTATTTATTTCAATCCTTTTCTTTTCTAATTGTAAAAACTAATTTCTTTACCTTATAAATTTAAATAATTTAAATTCTTATTCTTAATATTAAGTTAGGTTCGTTTCATCGGCTTTTTCAAAAAGATTAAAAACTACACATTCAGTTTAAAAAACGTTCAAACTTAAAAAAAACCCTTCAGTTTAAAGATAAACACCACAAAGTTGTTTTAGGTTTGGATCATTGAGGGGTCGGAGGTGTTGGATAAGTAAGGAAGAGGGAAGACGAGGGGGGGGGGGGGGGCAGGAAGCTCTTCAAATATATGTTTATAACTAGAACGTAAGTTTTCTTTAAAGTAATATTAGGTGACCCACAAAAAGAAGCATAAAAATGTTTTTTTTCTAAACCTCAAAATGCCTTTTTTGTTCCAAAAGTTTTACCAAATTTTAAAATGATTAACCAGACCAAAGATTGCACAAACTTTTACAGCTTTGATACAATTTTGTAATAAAAACGTGAAACTTTTTTTTGCAAAACAACAGTTGTAAATGTGATCTATGTTCAGGATGAAAATCATCTATACTTTTTTTGACATTTTTTTCAGCAAAAATTTATTTCAAGTTTTCGGGATTACAACAAAGCTTGGAGGAACTAAATGCAGATAACGTATAATCCCTTTATATTTTATCTGAAAGTTTATGAAATAAAGATGTAAAATATCTGCAGCAGTAGAATTTAACTTTATCAAGGTTAAAGAGTTCCAAGTTTTTAAACAAAGTATGTATAGAATAGAATTTAAAAGTCACCATTAGAATTCAAGTTTCCCAATTTAAATATTGTATCAAAATAAAACCTTTTTAACGTTTCCATTTAGTTTCACAGAATACATTTCATTCTTGGAAAAACATTCAGATTTAGTATTTTTAAAAAAAATTTTCAGGGTCACCATAGCTTAGCGCACCCCCTGGCTCAGATAATGATTTGAATACAGGATGTCCCAAAAAAACTTTGCAGTAGGGTATTAGGTGCTGAGGGGACAATTTTTGTTTAATTTTTACAATCAAGGTGTCGTTGGAAAGCTCTTTGTTTCAGTTATTTCAAGTTGTAAAAGGCCTCATACTTTTGATGTTACAATCATTTTTATGTGACACCCTGTATATCACAATTTACCTTCTATCTGATGAAACTAATTTCTCAGTAAGTTTGCTTGATGACTGTGCTAATGACCGTTCTATTAAAATCTTCTTACAAATATCCCGTAGAGCGTTTGCTATTGTTCTAGCAGCTACCTCGCATCTAAATACAATAGCAGCTGATTTAGTCCAAATTTGTAACTGTCCCTTTAACCCAAGGTTCTTTAATAAGGTTGGTTACTCTCTATGCGCTCCGATGTACGGACAAGTCGACTCCTTAGCATAGATGGATAGAATCCTCATATGACGTCACGCTCGCCTCTGTAATCAGTGAAAATTTCGTCTCCATAGCAGAGATAGATAGAATCCGCATATGATGTCACTGATTATAGAGGCAAGCGTGACGTCATATGAGGATTTAAAATTCGGTGATGGTGATGGACCAAACCTCTGTAGAGTAAAAAAGTAGATGTTAGTTCCACATTTATTGAAAATATATTTCGGTCTGGGTTGACCCTCGTCAGTTCTAACAATAAAATAACCATCAAAATCGATAAAAAAAATTTAAAAATGTAAAAAATCACAAGAAGATAAACAAACAAAAAAGATTATTCAGAACAAAAATTTGGGCTGTCAAATGGACATAAGGGAAACGAACTCAGATTATGAGATGGAAAAAAGATAATTTGCAAATATTCACTTTTAAAAAAATGTTTTAAGACAATTATTATTCCTTGAGATTGTTTCTTCACAAAGATTAAAAACGAACTGTGTAGATGTGTGAGTATAGAGTGGGGGTGGGGTGGGGGGGGGTTCTATCTATCTATCTGCTAAGGAGACATTTTCCAGAATAACCAACCTTGTTAAAACACCTTGCTTTACCCGGTGTAAATTGAATGGTTTAAAGTTCTAAAGGGCTGAAGGGTGTATAAGAGATAAATTGACAGTTTTCTCGTCATTTATTGGAAACTCCACAATTTCCCATTTTTAAAGTCACGACCGCAGGATGAATTTTTCAATTTTTTAGAGTGTTATTTACGATTCACAACGGTATTCTTTAAGATGAGATATCCGGACTTTTTTATCAGAAATATTTTGTTTAAAAAGAAGTCTGTCGATTTCTGCTGAAGGCCGGAGAAAGATGGAAAATGTGAGAGAGAAAAACAAGGATATTTTCCTCAAAGTTCCTGAGATAGAGGTTTGAAGGCTACACGTATTAAAATTCTTGTTTGTATATTTATTTACCTGAATACATGGCAAACATGCTTTCTTGTAACTTTATCCCTGGATACGTAGGCAAAATCTTTACCATTGTCTCGCCCTACTCCCCACACTCTAGAACACAATTAGTATTATTATTTTTAATATTCAGATTTATTTACGCATTTAGATATTCAAAATTATTATATTATATTATAATTATTATATTTAGTAAAAGTAAATTCAGCCTATATTAAGCATAAAGTCTGTCCGCGTCAACCTTGTTGCACCGGCTAGTCCTGTCCATAGAGCTAGGTACAGTACAAACTGTGACCGGAAAAGTTGACCCGGCTCGGAAATTCAAATGTACTATGGCTGCCCGTGATTGAATATTCATTGAGCTTCTTTATATTTATTTGCATAATCTCTTATTTCAAAAACCAGATTTTTCAAAAAAAATCGAGTCGGCTTTTTTATAATCAAAACGTTTCCAGGAATTTTATTGCACTTAAATAAGTTGATTGAGGAAAAGTATCAAATTTTAGTGAGAGTAAAAAAGTAATCAATTATTAAGAACAATACTCTTAATTAATCAAAATCATTCTAACTACATTAGACATTTTTAAAAAGAATGTATAGCGTAATTTCAAGTACACTCCATGTGAAGATAGCAATACGTACCCTTGTCTGATCAGCTTTGAACTAGATATAATGCGTGTTTTTAAATATTTTAACTCTTTCTTTTCATTTGCGGTTTCTTGGTAAAAGTGACTTGTGCATTTCTAACCTTTAAGAAATAATGAGGAATTTCACAGAAATAAACACTTTTAGAGTTGAAAAAAAAACGTTGTCATCAACATTTTACCAGATTAAGGTTTCACGGGAACCGTAGAAAACTGTACATTTTCATCTATGCATGGTGGGTCACTTGAACTTACACTTTCAGTCCCTTTCATGAAACTAGGTTCTTGCTACAAACTCTGATTTTTAATTTCGATATCTTCGCGACATGATATCGTAGACATTTAATATTTTAACCTGTGAATTCTCTTAGATCAATTGGGCTGCAAAGATAAAGGAAAATTTGAGATTGTATTTCGTTTGTATTTTTCATTAAAAAAATTATTTAAAGGAAAAATTTATTTTTTAATCATTACGGGAAAATTATATTTTCAATTGGAAAATGTAAAAAAGAAAGAAAAATGCAATTTCAATTTTTTACGTATGTCCAAATATCATCAATATATTCCCAAATAGCATCAATATATTCCCAAATATAATCAAAATATTCCCGAATACCATCA
Source organism: Eurytemora carolleeae (assembly GCF_000591075.1). NCBI lineage: Eukaryota > Metazoa > Arthropoda > Copepoda > Calanoida > Temoridae > Eurytemora > Eurytemora carolleeae. The sequence goes on along the minus strand of NW_019397570.1, from coordinate 18,545 downwards.
ATATATCCCAAATATCATCAATATAATCCCGAATACCATCAATATATCCCATATATCATCAATATAATCCCAAATATCATCAATATTTTCCCAAATATCATCAATATATTCCCAAATATCATCAATATAATCCCAAATATCATCAATATTTTCCCAAATATCATCAATATATCCCAAATAGAATCAATATATTCCCAAATAAAATCAATATATTCTAAAATAGAATAAATATATTCCCAAATAGTATCATTATATCCCAAATATCATCAATTATATTCCAAATATCATCAATAAAGTCCCGAATAGCATCAATATATCCAAAAAAAATCAATATATTCCCAAATAGAATCAATATATTCCCAAATAAAATTAATATATTCTAAAATAGAATAAATATATTACCAAATAGCATCAATATATCCCAAACAAAATCAATATATTCCCAAATAAAATCAATATATTCTCAAAAGGAATAAATATATTTCCAAATGGTATCAATATATCCCAAATATCATCAATTATATTCTAAAATAGAATAAATATATTACCAAATAGCATCAATATATCCCAAATAAAATCAATATATTCCCAAATAAAATCAATATATTCTAAAAACATATATATATTTCCAAATACTATCAATATATCCCAAATATCATCATTTATATTCCCAAATATCATCAATATATTCCCAAATATCATCAATATATTCCTTAATAGCATAAATATATTCCCAAGAAGAAACAAATATCACCAGTAGCAGGATAAATAAATCAGTGCTAAAAATATAAAAATATTTCCAATAAAATTAATTTTATCAAAGTGACTAAATTCTATTTTAAATGGATAAGTCAGAGCTAACAAAACTTTTTAATCAAAGCTAACTTATTCCCTGAACCTTTCAAATTTTTTTCAGCGTAAAAGTTAAGTTTGAATTTCAGAAAAATGCGTTGAAAACTTTATTAGAGAAAATTATTAGTCTTCTAAACTCCAAAGAGAACAGAATAAAGATCTAAGGGAAATAAAATATACTCTGATATAATAAAATATACACAAATAAAAGATAAAGATAAAGAGATTAAATCTGATGTAGTTTTGAACGTTATAGAAAGATAAAAAAAAAGAGGTTTACTTTCAGAGAGTAAGCAAGGAGTATCAGAACTAAGAGGAGGAATCATAGATTAATTAAAATAACAGATGGGACACTAAATGTCGTCTTTTCAAGATTTAGAGGTGTTTCGTTTACAATAAAACTGAGGCACTAGCCCAAAGAGTTACGCGCAGTTGGCGTAGAACAGGTTTTATCTCTGCAGAATTACAAGACAGAGAGAGAGCCTGTTTTACGCCGACTGCGCGTATCTCCTTTAAGCTTTTGCTTCAGTTATTGTGAACGAAAAACCCATTAATCTTGAAAGGACGATATCTAGTGGCCTATATATTATTTTAATTTATCTATGATAGGAATAAAGGATTTGTTAATTTACTATTACACAGTGACGTATTAGGACAGATCAAAAAAGAAGAAATACGTTAAGAAATAAATTTAATTAGATCTAGAATTGTATTCAAGTAAAAGTCTTCCCTCCTCAGCTCTATTCTCATTGACTGTAGGTTTGTATTGTATTGAAGAGAAAAGGGTTTATTCCTTTATCCTGAATCCAATGAATAATACAAGAGCAGACAAAGATAAAGTATCCCTTTCTTGCCACATCATTCTCTATTCTTCTCCTACCTCCCCTCCCTCTCCTCCTCACTTTCACACTCATTCCGTCTCCTTCCCTTTCTCTTTCCATGCCCTATCCCCCACCCCACCTTCTCTTTTCCTTTCTCTCATTCCCTAACCTCCTTCCCGCCCACCTTCTCCTTTTATTTCTCTCATTCCCTAACTAGGCCCCATAACCTTCTCCTTCCTCTCATTTCCTAACATTACAACCACCCCCCTTCTCCTCCTCACACCCCTTAACTTTCTCCTTTCTCAATCTCATTGCAACCTTCTCCTTTCTTATCATTTCCTAACAGGTTATTCACCCTCATTCCCTAACCTTCTCCTTTTCATTTCTCTCCGTAATCTGTTCCTTTCCCCTTTCCACCTTAACTTACTCCTTTCTCTTTCCCATCATAGTTTTCTCCCTTTCCCTTTCACAACATAACTTTCTCTCTATCCCTTTCACACCATAACCCCCTTCCTTTTCAATTCACCATAACTTTCTCCCTTTCCGTTTCACAACATAAATTTCTCCCTTTCCCTTTCACAACATAACTTTCTCTCTTTTCCTTTCTATCCATTTTTCTGTGGTAAATAAGGGAAACTATCCCCCCTCATCTCTCCAATTATAAAGTATGGGAAGATGATTGATTAAATATTAATAATGAAAAAAGGAAACATATTTACAACAATAAATAAAGGTGATAAAACAATGCACCACCGGATATTCAATATTATCATAATACATTTATATTCTAATTCCATCTTCTTTTCCTCAATATATTAGGGATATAATTAATGAAAAGAAAATAGATGCAAGGGCTTTATAAAGTTTACAATAAAGTGCCGAGTTTTTACAAAATGCCTTCCTGTAATTATCAGGTCTGGAAAGGAATTGAGTCAGTGACACAAACTCAAATTTTCTAATTTCTATATCTTTGCAACCTGATGCAAAACCTTTGATATTTCAATCTAGGATTATTTTATCACACAGAATCCATAGAATGAAATATCAAAGGTTAACGACATGAGATGGCAAAATTTGGTTTGTGGCAGAGACTCAATTCCTTTAAAGTTTGAAGAATACAAGATATCTGCAAACCTGATAGCATGGATCGGTTGAGAGTTGAGAACCCGTCCTGTATCTGACTCCAAGAGCTTGAGAGAACCTTCATCCAGCTCCAGGATAAGATCTAAACCTTCTCCCCATACTCCAACCCTCTCCTAGGGTACATTAAACAAGTTTAATGATAAATCTTGCTATTTTGACATTGGCCAATAAACATTTAAGAAGCAATTTTTTGGACTCGCTTCTGATTACTTAACATTTGGACGTCTCCATAAATATATGCAAGAAAATGCAGCAAAGGAACTGATTTTTTGCCACAACCCCAAATTTTATAATCCCTATAAATCTTTGAAACCTGATGGTGTAAACCTTTGATATTTCTAACTTAGATTATTTGGACTAATATGATTCATAATTTGAAATATTGCTGTAAAGTTACAAGGATGAGAAAATCAGAGTTTGTGGCAAAAACTCAATTCCTTTCTTTATTATTTTTGTTATTGGTCCCTCTTTATATAGATATTAATAAGAGAATAAATTTATACATAAAAGATAATACAAGAAATGTGCTATTGAATAATATGAAAAAAAACCTGATTATTAGCTTCCCTGTTGCTTAGCTCGACAATACACCTGAAATTTAACAGTTTAATTCTAAAATATTGGCGGATTAGTTTTAGAAGTATTGCTGGGAAAAGAAGAAGAAGAGGCCCTTTTGTACACCTAAATCATTTTGAAGATTGAGTAAATCCAAAAAGAGGAGATGTTTTTTATTTTCCTTAGTCAATGACTATTTTGTATGAGGAATATATTCTTAAAGTCTTGTAAAGGAATTTAACATTTATTTTATACTTAAATGGCAATTTTTAGGATTAAAGGGAAAATCATGTGTCTATCTAAGTATTTTGCTAATATAGTTTTTCTAACATGAAAACTATCAAAAGTCTCATGTAAATTAAAAATTAAAGGGAGTAAAGGCTAAAAACCTAAACAACTTAGGAGTTGGCCGAGACCCATCAGAGTTCTATCTGATGTTCCTGTCTCGAGAAATTGATTTAAAATTTTGGAAAAGTTTTACGAAAATCTATGTAAATATATAAAATGTTGTATAAAAATAGTAAGTTTAAATATAGCAAATACGCAACCAATCTGAAAACGACCAAATCCCAGAGGAGCCTAAGTAATTTAGGTTTGCTCTTATTATTATTTGAATTTAATAACTTTCCATTTTTAATAGATATATATAAAATTGACAATATAATTATTACGTCCATATCACGTGACCAGAACTGCCACCAATGGCAGTGTAGTATTGTAACAATGTGTGATTTTGTTGATCTTTTACGATCAGCGATTCAAAGATTTTTTAGATCGCTGAGATCATAGCTACCAATGGCAGTGTAGTATTTTTGACACGTGTCTCCGTCTGTTTCATGTGACCAGTATACTGCACTGCCATTGCCCATTGGTGAGAGTTTTGGATACGTAATATGGACTTAAAAATGATATTATCAATTATATCTATTAAAAAAGAAAAATTATTAAATTCAAATAATAATAGGAGCAATCTTAAGTTACTTAGACTTTCTGGGATATGGTCGTTTTCAGATTGGTAGCGTATTTGCTGAATATAATCTATTTAAACCTTCTTGAGAAAGGAACATCAGATAGAACTCTTATGAAAATCGATCAATTCTTAAAATGCTTAGGTTTCAGCCTCTAACCCCTTTCATTTTTCCTTTACAGTCCCTTTAAAGCAGCGGGAAATATGGTGATTTGGAAGCTTTGGCAAAACAATAAAAACAATGGGACTTTCAGGCATTTGAAACATTATGATTTTTTCATTAAAAGACTTGAAAAAAAGGTTACTGTCGAGCTGGCGATATTTTTTGGGATTGTTTTTCGAGAGAATAAATAACACCGGCGAAACGCTAATATTGAATTTGAAGGTTTTAGCAATTTCATTAAATTAAAACTGTTAAATTACTGGTTTAAGATAAATATATATTTCGAGATTATCCGGCCCTGAATCGATATTCAAGTATTACGAAACAGGCTGTTTTCTGATTGCATTATGATAAATTTTATTCACGCTTACTTATTTTTGATTAGTGTAAGTATAATTATTATTAATCATATCAAATTTATAAAAAGCATTATTCAAGGTTATCATTAATCATTTCTAATTTATTTAAATATAAAAGTTATGGTATTTTTGTTCGGTTTAGGGAACAAAGTACAATCGCCAGTTTTTGTACAGGGATACACTTCCCCCTTTTAGAGATTTTTTTTTCTGATCTTGAACTTTCAGAGAAAAAAGATGATTTAAAAAGTAACCACAAAATGTAGAAAGTTTTTGTCCAATTTTGTATTTTTCTGGGAAAAAACGTTAAAACTAATTTATTAAATATGCCCATGAAAGAGTCTGGTTTTCAATTATTGAATGCACTAATAGATAAAAAAGAAGAAGAATGTTTTAGTCATTTTCATTATGGAAAGAAAATCAGAAAGAAAGCAGAAACGATTGGAACAAAATACATAAAAACTAAATGACGACTTTTAAACAGTCTTCAGTCTCCGCGACAGTCATTCCTGATTCTTATCATACTGAAAACATCTTCAAAATATTTTCGTCTGTTGTAAGTTTATTTTTAAAAGCATTTATTATTCAAATAAGATTTAAGTCTGGTCTTTCAGATTTATTGATTTAAAGTGAAATTCAAAATGAGAAAAAAAGGACCAAAAAAATTAAAACACCATCTTCAAATGTAATTAAGTCTTTGCCACAAATTAAAATTTACTAATCTCTATATTTTGCAACCTGATAAAGTAAACCTTAATATTTGGGAAGCAAAGATATTGGGATTTGAACATCAGATTTTTTCGTAAAGACTTAATGCCTTTACATAAATAATTGAGGAAAAGAAGGTTTTTTCTCTCTCTAACCTATTGACTGCTCTACTGCTGTTCTCTGATGTTAGATCTTCCTCTGCTAGTTCACACCAACCCAGGGATACAACAACAACCTAGAGATACAACAACCTAGAGATACAACAACCTAGAGATACAACAACCTAAAGATACAACAACCTAGAGATACAGCAACCTAGAGATACAACAACCTACAGATACAACAACCTAGAGATACAATAACCTTGAGATACAACAACTTCTATTTCTTTTATTAATAAACACAAATCAATTACATCATGGGCGTTGCTTTTGTTCAACTTTGTGAAATATTTAAACACAATATACCTGCATAGGTTTAAATCCAGAAGTACTTGTTGACATACAGGATTCTTCTAAAATATATGTTTTTATACTTATCATAACATACAGGATTCTTCTAAAATATATGTTTTTATATTTATCATAACATACAGGATTCTTCTAAAATATATGTTTTTATATTTATCATAACATACA
>NW_019397570.1:10310-11739 GCF_000591075.1 Eurytemora carolleeae | reverse complement strand
TAAAATAACAACAATATTTGACATTTCTTTTAAGATGAGATCTAGATGTAACAAATAATAATTTTAGACACCCTGCTCTATTGCTGGAGTTGTGTGGAGTTGTGTGTGTAACAATGAAATTATTTTGAAACACTGCCCTATTTCTTGAGTTCTGTGTGTAACAATGGAATACATTTTGATGGTTAGGTTCTACTTTCGTAGTTGGCCCTAGAAGACTTCTTCATCATCAGCCTTTTGAGACACCCTGTTCTATTCTTTGAGTTCTGTGTGTAAAAGGGGAATTATTTTGAGACACTCTGCCCTTTTCCTTAAGATCTGTGTGCAATAATGGAATACTTTTGAGACACCCTGTTCTATTCCTTGAGTTCTGTGTGTAACAAGGGAATTAATTTGAGACACCCTGTTCTATCGCTGAAGTTGTGTGTGTAACAATGGAATTATTTTGAGACACTCTGTTCTATTCCTTAAGTTCTGTGTGTAATGGAATTAATTTGAGACACCCTGCTCTATTCCTTAAGTTCTGTGTATAACAATGGAATTAATTTGAGACACCCTGCTCTATTCCTTAAGTTCTGTGTGTAAAAATTGAATTTATTTGAGACACTCTCCCCTATTCCTTGAGCTCTGTGTATAACAATGGTATTAATTTGAGACACTCTGCTCTATTTCATAAGTTCTGAATGTAACAGTGGAATTAAATTGAGACAACCAGTTTGTTTTTAATCTTTGTGAAGAAACAATCTCAAGAACTGACGAGGGTCAACCCAGACCGAAATATACTTTCAATAAATGTGTAACTAACATCTACTTTTTTACTCTACAGAGGTTTGGTCCATCACCATCACCGAATTTTAAAAACACCCAGTTATATTCCTTTAGTTCTGTATGTAAAAATGGAATAATTTTGGGATACCATGCTCTATTCCTTGAGTTGTGTGTGTATGATGGAATTATTTCGAGACACCTTGCCCTATTTCTTGAGTTGTGTGCAACAATGGAATTATTTTTAGATACCCTGCTCTATTCCTTGAGTTCTGTGTGTAACAATGGAATGAACTTAAGACACCCTACCCTATTCCTTAAGTTCAGAATATAACACTGGAATTATATTGAGACACCCTGGTATATTCCTTGAGTTCTGTGTGTAACAATGGAATTATATTTCTGCATTCTCTATTCAGAATACAAACATCAAAAGGAATACCTAGAACCTTGGAACCTTGGAACCTTCAAGAACACAAACTTTTAATTTAATTTAATTTAATTTAACAGATTTAACATTTTTCTGGCATGGAAAATATATATTCCTATCTATGAAAAATTATCTAAATGGTGGAACAATGCCCACACCATTTATTAATTTTGCGTTTAAGTACCAAAGTCAGAGATAAAAATATGTTTAAGAGTTGGAAAGCGGGGGGGGGGGGGG
>NW_019397570.1:6003-9879 GCF_000591075.1 Eurytemora carolleeae | reverse complement strand
CGAAAAAAGTGTAAAAACCGGGGGGAGAAAAGAGAGAGAAAGAGGAACTAAAATCTGAGGAAAAGTAAACTTGTAAGAACTCTACTCTACTAATTTCTCGATAATGTTGGAAAACTTAAATAATAAAATAAATTCACAGAATTTAACATTTTCTCCTCAATCTTGAAGATAGAAACACAAAAGAAATGTCGTCAAACATCTTTAAAGGACACGAGACAAAAAGAAGTAATTAAAATAAACAAAGAAATATGAGAGCTGAAGAGAAATGACCGAGATTAGAAACACAAAAACTCTTCTCTTTTACAGGGAATAATAACAATCTTTGTTAAATTAAAATCCTAGAAACATGTGATAACTTCCAACCCAAAAAATTAAGACAATACAGTTAATTTTTAAGTCGAGCGCCATTTTTTTGCATGATAAAGCAAAAAATTGCGGCATTTGTGAACAGTGAACACATTTACCTCGTGCTTTTCCCAACCGGGAGGAAGCTCTTCTTTTTTCTGTCGTCTTTTCACTGGCACTGCGTAAATGGCTGAGATTTCCGCTTCCTGAATAATTTCTTTAAAGGGACTGTAAGCGTAATTTAAAGTAAAGTTGAAAATGTCAGATTTCTGGTGCCATTAAAAGCATGGGTCTGATTAAGAATGAATCTGATATTAATGTTTATAATTAAAAAATTATTATTATCATATGTGGTTTCGCTACAAAAGTGACTTGCGCATTTCTGCAGACAGAAAACTATAGGAACTATCGGATTTAAATACGTTTAAACCTAAAAAAACTAGAATATCTTCCATATCATTGATCAGATAAATATGTCAAGTGTACCGTTTTAAATCGGGCTTTGTCATCTTTGCATGGAGGGTCATGTGAAATCACGCTTACAGTCCCTTTAATTCTGCTTGAAGGCTGATATATCAATATAGCTTATATATTTGCAATAAGTTGAGAGTACTGCAACCTATATATCTTAGATTCGAAGATGGATGGGTTTTACAGAAAATAAACTTAAACTAAAATCTTGAGGAAAAAGTAGAGAAAAATCTAGTGAGACTCTCTGAACACTAGGCAGAAGGTGGAGGTCAAATTATGCAACGTATGAAAAAAGTATGAAAAATAAAGGACTAAATCTTTGCAACAAACTCAAATTTTCAAATCCCTTTATCTTTGCAACCTGATAAATTTAATCACTTTTTAAACATATAAGATTTCCATTTTAAGTGGAATTTACTTTCGTTTGACGTAAAAAAACAATGTCATTTAAAAAAAACGTTTAAGCATAAAATGGGATTGTAAAAGACCCCAGGAAAGGTTTACGGACGGTACCAGAAATTTCGACCTTTGAAATCCACCATTAAAAACAGAAAATTCTGCAAATTCATTCATTTTTGTAGGACTTAAAAATGTTCAAGGTTAAGAAAAAAATGCTAAGATGTCCACGAAGCAAAAGAAAGACCTAGTAATTATAAATGATAATAATTTTCTAGTTTCCAGGCTGCTGGAGTTCACATATTTGCTCGAAGGACTGGAATTTAATTACGGAGGAACAGGTTCGTAGCTCATATTAAATACTTCTTACTCTTAACAGAAACATTTAATAGAAATACATAACTGAAAAAACGCTTTTATTTAATTTTTTCACTCCAATTTCGATATTAAATATGCGTCAATATAGACTTATTTTCAGGTTAACATAATCTTATGAATCATTTTTGGTTGAGAAGTATCAAAAGAATGAAAAAAGGTTTCTTTTTATGCCATTTTAAATTTTTCAATTTTTCAATTTTTTTTATTCCAAAAAAATACACCCCTGTTAATTTTTGCTGCTTACAGTTTATGAAATTGCATGATATCGACCTGAAATATTATATTAGAGCTGTTTCAATCACTTCAAATTATCTTTTTTTCATGAAAAATTATAATTATCAACTTTCCTAATTAGAAACAGAAGTGGCAAAATTGCAAAATAAAAACTAAAATTAAAAATTGTATCATAGAAAAAGTTTATTAACATAGTATAAATGTATTTATTGATATGTTTATGTTAGTGTGAGTGCAGAATAAATTAGATCTAATTAAAGTCCTCATTATCTTAGTTAAACAGCACTGGTATAGTTGGTGTAACAAGTAATACAAAATGATTTTATCACCTTTACTTTAAAAATCCCGATTTTTAAATTAGGATACTTACAAAAAACTTCTAAAGTCGATTAGTAACTATTGGCGAGGGAAAGAAGTAATTTTTGAACTAGGTAGCTTCAACATTTTTTGCCATCAAACATTTTTTAGTATCAATGAACAAAAAATAAGTTTAATATCGACCCCTGTCATAATGAGTTGCCAGTTTCACCATACACGTCATTTTTGGTCTTCATCAATTTAGCTCTTCTGCCTTATATTTTCCTATGCTTAGTTTTTGCCTTGCGTCGTTGTATACCATACGCAAATTTCGACAAATGTCGTTTTTGATATACATAACTTTTACTTAATGTAGTTTTTGTCATTAGTAATTTTGCCATTATAAACTTTTCCCATGTGTCATTATTTTAATTTGCCATAAGTAAATTTTCCCAAATTAAAATTTTGCCATGAGTCGTAATTGACATACATAATTTTTGCCATGCATTGTTTAAGCTTTACGTAAATTCTCATGCCTCATTTGGAGATTTTTGGCGATATGTCGTTTTTGTTTCCAATATTTACAAAAAGAAAAGATAAGTATAGAGTAGAATTAAGTCGAAAAAAGTGTAAAAACCGCCATTTTGTTGCACTGTTTCAATACTGCAGGTGTACCTCAAACATGTGTACTGTATAACCTTCTGGGTCCTGGAACATTTTTTTATAAAAAGTTTCTTTAAATTATTTTAATTTTCCCTAAATCGATTCTCTTAGGTTTTAATGTTTAATAAAATGATGATTTTAATTCAACTATAGCTAATACACACATGTTAAAAGTTATTTAACAACTTTATAAAACAAAGAAATTGTAACAGATATGTCCAGGGATCATACTGTATTAGTATGGTGTACGGTGTATAATTTGTGACCATTTACATGAATTGTATATTTTGAACTCTTTTTAACGCTTAAAGAACCTGACAAAGCTCATACCGAGGGATCGTATAATTTACCTTCTATTCTAATCTCTCTTTCTTCTGTGGATATTTACCTTTGACTCAGCTTCTACTTCATCAATCTCCTTCTCCTCCTTCTCACTTACACTATCCGTTAACTTCTCACTTTCAGGAGACTCAAGGTCAAATCTGAAATTAATCAATCAATCAATGAATCACTCGATGAATAAAATAAAAGTATATCCTAATTCAATCAAAAAATTAATAGATTATTCTAACCAACCTAAAAACTTACCCACCAACCACTAAAGGAACCGAATAAGTCCTAACCAACGAACCAAAAAACCAACAACCATCCAACCATCCAACCAAAAATCAAACCAGCCATTCAACCAAATAATCTATCAACCAACTAACTAACAGAGCATTTACCTGACCCACCAATTAACCAACCAAACTATAATCTTTTCAATCCGTCCCAACAACCGATAAGTCTTCCAAAAACCAAACCAACCAAATAGCCATCTATATACACATCTCCTGAGTCTACACTATTTAACTGATTTTGACAGAACTGATTGTTAAGCATTTACACAAAATATACGTTTTCCTTGTTTAATGGTTAGTCATCCAACCAATATCCTAGCAAGCAAAACACATTCAGTTATACTTTGTGAATACCAACAAAATAATAATACCAGAAATAAATTATTTACACATTAAGAGGGGCCACGCTTAAAGGGACTGTAAGAGTAATGTTAAGAGACACCATCCATGCAAAAATAGGAAATACCTTTCC
>NW_019397570.1:0-5879 GCF_000591075.1 Eurytemora carolleeae | reverse complement strand
TTTACTTTCATCTTATTCTTAGGTTGTTAGTATTACAGTGGTACTGGTAACCAGAAAACCAAAATATTTGACGATCATCTTTCTTTCTTTATATTTTAAAGCCTTATATTTCTTTAAACGTATGGAAAACATATTTGGAAATAAATAAGTTATAAAGGAATTGAGTTTTTGCCACAAGCTCAAATTTTCAAACCCTAACTTTGTAAACATTAATATCGATTGCTCAATCTTAATATCCAATGTGGACACTTCATCCGCTCTTTACCTCTCTTTTTGGATACCTGTCTTTCTCCTTATCTCCGAGAATACCTGTCTTTCTCCGTATCTCCGAGAAGTCTCTGAAGTTTAGCTGTTATGACTTTTCTTATGAAAATAAACACCCCTGGCTGCAGCCTGCAGCAGCATGGTGTAGACAGGAAATTCAAAAATGTTTTGCATTGAAGTTAAAAATATTAGATAAAAGATAAACACAATATCATAGGATACCATAAACATCGCACCGTGTTTTTTTTCAGAAATACCATTTCCTGAAACTATTTTCTAATCCCTATATCTTGGCAACCTGAGGAACAACAATTAGATTTCAAACTTTGACTGTTAAATCTAGCTCTGCCAGGATTTAAACCTTGAAATATCAGAGGTATACGATTCAGGTTGCAAAGATAGAAGGATTAGAAAATAAAAGCAATTGTTAAGTCTCTCCTATATTTTCAATTTGGTTGGTTAGTATAAATATTCGATGACATATTTGTTTTCCAAAAATATTTTTTAGAAAGTATTTGCTATTTCTTCAAAAACCAAAAAATGTTTAATGTCTGGTTTTCGTACAAAAAAGACTATGATTGAACAACTTTTCTTTTCTCCCCCTGAGCAGAGGGAGGGTGTAATTCTTGGAAATATATACCCCTGAATATAAAAATATACTAAAATGAAATATGAAAACGATCGAGCAAGGGGGAAATGCACCTGATCACAAAAAAAAGACCTTTAAAAGGACATTACAAATTTTATGAAATATTTAAACATTTATTTACATATCACCCTCACCCCTCATGCCACCATCCTACAAATGTAGAAATATGTTTATTTCAAGATCAAAATCACCAGGCTCCGTTTCTAACAATGGTGGATGTTAGTTTTTTTATCTTAATTAAAAAGAATAACTCTTTGCAAACAAATGAATTTTTTCCTATTTCAAATGATGAAATAAAAACAACAGTTGACATTTTAACTTTTTCATCTTCAATTGCACTGTGATATTTCCTGGCTACATTCACTGCAACGCATAAAACGTGCTGGCTCGACAGTACACTTGGAAGTCCAGACTAGACAGTACGAGTAAATATACAGTACTTGTTGTACCGGCTCGGATCATGAAACTTTTAAAGTGAGGTGAATAAAGTTAGTTTTTCAAAAAATTCTTAACAGCGTATTCCTCTTAATTTTACTTAATGATGCATGCAATTATTTTCGCCATTAATGGAAAGAAAGACTTTTCAAAAGAACAGAAAAAGTTTTGGTTTTGAACAATGATAATTTGTCTTGAACTTTAGATAACTTCGTAACCTCTGTTTCTGTAAATAAAAAATCCCCCCCCCCTGCCCCTTTGTCAATATTTGTTGTGCAATGTGCATGCTTGAAAAAGAAATAGCTTTGAGTCTAGCCTTTATTTTGCAAGGAAAGATGCCTTCTGCTTTAAATTTTTTTTCTAACGTCTACAAAATTTCATTTGCCCGGCTAATGCTAAAAAGTATGTTTGCACCATTTAGAATATATATTTTATGTATATAGCACTAACACCATTATTATATGTTTGGTATTTACGCATTATGAATACATTAAGAGAAGTATGTACATAAGGAAAATTAAGTAATTCGACCCTAGGGTCACAGCTATTCATTATTTACTGAAAACTAAGCAAAAGATCGCTTCCCGTCATTTTCTAGGAAAAATTTCAGTGAACTATTAACTGTTGCTTTTGTAGCCACCATTTTTTCGTTAATCGCAGAAAACAAAATTGTTCAAGGATTTTGTTTTAATTGGCGCATTTCAATGATAATAATTGTCGAAAATTTCCAGTTCAACCGTTTTGACGTTTTTTGAATAAAGCATGTATAATGTATATAATATACATAACCAAAAAGCATCAAACAATAAGAAGCCACAAAAAATCGGTTATCGGGCAATGAGAGAACGGTGAAATATGAGTTAACTTGTTCCATTTTAGAAATTTCATTAAAATCAATTTAATCTAAGAATTGAAATTATTTGTGGATATTACCTTATTATCTAGTTCAGTAACCGGTCCACGTGCAATATCCACTCCCATACTGTTTATATCCAGGTTAGCATACTGCTTTCTACTTCCTGTAGATCTAAACATGGATACAGGATACAGTATACTGTTTATATCCAGGCTAGCATACTGCTTTCTACTTCCGGTAGATCTAAACATGGATACAGGATACAGTATATTGTTTATATCCAGGCTAGCATACTGCTTTCTACTTCCTGTAGATATAAAAATGGATAAAGGATACTGCTGTATATAGTTTATATCCAGGCTAGCATACTGCTTACTACTTCCGGTAGATCTAAAAATGGATACAGGATACTGCTGTATAAAGTTTATATTCAGGCTAGCATACTGCTTACTACTTCTGGTAGATCTTAAAATGGATACAGGATTTATATACTTTATACTTATAAGTATAAAGTTTATATCCAGACTAACATAGTGCTTTCTACTTCCAGTAGATCTAAACATGGATACAAGATACAGTATATTGTTAATATTTAGGCTAGCACACTGCTTTCTACTTCCGGTATATCTAAAAATGGATACAGGATACTGTATACTGTTTGTATCCAGGCTAGCATACTGCGTACTACTTCCGGTAGATCTAAAAATGGATACAGGATACAGTTTATAGTTTATATCCAGGCTAGCATACTGCTTACTACTTCCGGTAGATCTAAAAATGGATACAGGATACAGTATATAGTTTATATCCAGGCTAGCATACTGCTTACTACTTCCGGTAGATCTAAAAATGGATACAGGATACATTATATTGTTTATATCCAGGCTAGCATACTGCTTTCTACTTTCGGTAGATCTAAACAAGGATAAAGGATACAGTATATTGTTTATATCCAGGCCAAAACGCATCCTTTGTTGGATACACGATATAGGATACAGGATACAGATTACTATTGAAGATAAAGCATACTGTAATTGATAAAACTTCTAATATAAAGTAAAAGAAAACGCCATAAAGTAATTCTAGCGCAATAAAAAAATATATATTCTTTCTGTAGGTTGTGCTGAAAATTGATAGAAAAATAAGATTTACCAGAGATACATTATGACAATTCCCATCGGACCCCTAGGCTATACTAGAGGGCAACCTAGCTAAGGAAAAGGAAGAGGTGGGGGGAGGAATGGGAGGGTGGGAGACTAAGACTAAGACTAAGACTAAGACTAATACCAAGATGAAAATCAACAACTTGTATCCTATTGAAAACTTTAACTGTAAATCTATAAAACGGAAACTAGCTCCCTTCCCTTTTTATTCTATTGAGTCACTGACTGAATAAACTTTTCTAATATTAAATTCATTTTCAGTAAATATTTACACTGTCAGTCTTAATAAATTCTGAGCGTTTTTTATTTTATTTTAAAAATGTTACATGTTTTGAGGCTTTTTAGTCCGCCGGTACATGTATTTTGTCTATTTCGATTGCGTATTTAGTTTTTAGATTTACTGGTATTTATATGTATAAAGCAGTAATCTCGTTTATGGTGTTTATTTGTTTGTTTGTTTGATATATCCAATAATAGCTCATAAACCCCTGGACCGATTTGCCTAAAATTTGTATTGATGAACTCGAGAACACCAAGGGAATGTTCTTAGCTTGGTTTTGAGATCATAGAATAAATACAAATAATAAATATAGAATAAATGTGATTTTAAATGTTTATTGTAGAGGATCAATTTTCGCTATAAATCCGAACTAGGAATCCTGGAAGGAAAAGGAAAATATACGGGAAAAGGTGGAAATCCAGTATTTCTCCAACCTGCATCAGATCAACATGTCCTCCTGCATAATAGTTTATTTCCTGCAATTGTATTGCTAATAAATGTTAAATCTGGCATAACTAACTTCATGATAAACTCTATTTATTTATTTAAAACTAAAATAAACATTTTTATTCTTTATCGTTTATTCTAATCTTGTTAAGTTTACTACTATAAATATCAAACAAAACCGTGCAAATAAAAGGAACATTAATCATTATAGGACTTTCTAATCCACAATAATACACTCGGAGATTAGAACTGTTGAGTAAAATGTTGAGTGTCAAAACTTTTAACTATAAGTGCTTAATCTGCCAAAATCGTCTGACAAGCAATTTTGCGATCTCTAAGACCAGGGCTTTAGTAACATCTATAGAACTAAATACGGATTAGTGCTATTGAGAGGGTTAAGAGTTCTAACCTCTGAGTAGCTTCTGTTTATAATTTATCCTTTCTCTAGTTGAGATACTTGACTCGTCTAATTCCCTTCCCCGTCTTCAAACTATTTTAATCCCTTTAACCCCTTTTAATCAAACTTAATTCCTAAATATCCCCCCAGCCCTTCGATGTGATAACCACCAGTCCATTCAAAATTTTAAAATACGGGGTTACCCACGAAGGATGATACTTCGGAGACGACTGTACGGAGTTATTACTGTTTCTTTAAATTCATGATTTCAAGAGGCGGTGAACTTAATTCTTTGATTTACAAATACTAAAATGTGCAGTTGAAGGACTGTTTTAAGGGCAGAAGTAGTCGTCTTTACAGTCTCGTCCTTTGAGGGTAACCCTGTTTATAAGGGTCCTGTCACGTCCTGGTGCGAATTCTAAGTCTCCCCCCACCCCCCACTNTTTGACTAGCTAATAATCTGTAAGAAGAATTTCTACAAAAAGGGTCACTGAAATTATAACGACACAAAAGTTTCCCCCTGATTTTGTTAAAACTAGATTAATCTAAGAAGTAGAATAAGTGTAGAATGTGCAAGTTTAACGTTTAACAGAACAAATCTAACTTTAAATTCAAATCCTTCTTAGACTTCATCTTATTCTAGACATAGGACAGTTATATAAAACAGAGAATTCAAACACAGAATAGGGAAAATTTTTAATTTAAGGTTCTTTTTATAATCATTGTGGGGAAAATTAAGAGAATATTTTGTTGGTTTAGTATTTTAAACTAAGCCATCAGGGCTCAGCGCGCCCATTTTCTATTTCAACTTTTTATTGTTGCTCAATCTTTCAGCAATTACTTTTTGATAAAACAATAATAATTTGCGAATTTACAATGTTGTTTTCGTGGATTTTCAAAATTTTACGAAAATAAAAAATGTTTGGATACTACTTTTTGTGATTTCAAGCATCCTCTTCCCTGGGGTCATGTTAGGTCCCACACACAATTTGGCCCCGATCGGTTCAGCCGTTCTGAAGTTTATTGGATACAAACAAACAACCAGACAGACACCAGGACGAGCAAAGTAGATATAGGAGAATAAAAATAAATTCTTGAGATTTTAACTTCAAGATGGATAAATAAAAAGGGGATTTTTGAAGAAGAATTTGAATTAAAATAAGTTATGCACAACATTAAAAAATAAGGTTTAAAACTAAAACGTAAAAAGAAAACGGAAAAGGTTAAAAATCTTAAATGTTAAAAATGTTAAATCTTAAAAATCTTGATCTAAATAATCAAATGCTCAAAAGAAAACTTTAAAAATTAACCAATATTTCTAAGTGAGCAAATTCAAATGCTAAAACAATTTATAACTTATCGTTTGTATCTATCTATCCATTCATTGG
>NW_019397569.1:117889-191277 GCF_000591075.1 Eurytemora carolleeae | reverse complement strand
TCATATGATTAGTAATGACTATGTAATGTTGGTATTATATTTAAATTATCATTAATTTCTGGATTATCAATGTTTATAAGATCATTGAATCTGTAACATCATAAGTACATAGATAAGATAGAGATAGCAGATAGAGATAGAGATATTATATTTTAATAATAGTATAATATGCAATTTTGGAAAATTACACCATCTACAAACGTCGCTGATATGTATGTGAATTTTATCGGTATTTTGTTATTTATTAATAAATTCTTGAATTTTAGGTTTACTGTCGTCTTTGTTAATTAATTCTTGAATTTTAGGGGTTCTGTCGTCTTTAAAAATTAATTCTTGAATTTTAGGTGTACTGTCGTCTTTGATTGTTTTTTTTTTTGCATACATTGTTTTTCAAGGATTGATTCATTGATTCAAGAAGAAATTTCTAGTTATTCATTTTATTTCCATCCTAGAAAACTCATTAAAACAAACTTTGCATTAAAACTCAAAACTACTTCAGGCAAACTCGCGGAAAATCTCCCAAAATTCTGCAAACCATTTGATCACCGATACACTTCGGAAGGGAGACGATGATGATTTTAAGGTGAGAACTATATTCAAGTGTATCTAGTGCAGGGTTTCTCAGTAAACATGACGGTCAAGAGACGACATTCTTTGCTATTTTATAGCTATCTAATAATAACTAAAGGAATTGAGTCTTTGCCACAAATTCAATTTTTGTAATCCTTATATCTTTGTAACCTGATGATGTAAACCTCTGATTTTTCAAACTTACATTATATGATCTAACAGCATTCATTGTTTGAAATATTAAAGGTTTAGATCATTGGGTTGCAATGATATTAAAATTAGAAAATCAGAGTCTGTGGCAAAAACTCAATTCCTTTGTAGCTCATTTGTACACCCTCATAATTCCTACTTAAATATATTAATACTTATATTACTACTTTATCCTTAAATGTAGTATACATTACATAGCAAAGATTAAAGACGACCGTTAAGTTGTCTCTGAGTTGTAAAATGATTTATGGGACACCCTGTAGGTAGATTATTGAAAAACTAAATAAAACTAAATAAAACTAAATAAAACTAAATAAATCTAAATAAAACTAAATAAAATTGACCAAATATTGGTTGCACAATTTTTTTTATCTTTTTATTTCTTTAGCTTGACTAAGTAATCAGTTTTGCCTAAATATATTAGCAGATTACTGATAAAAGGGACTCTACGCGTAGTTTCAATTGAACCTCCGAAAAGATGGTTATGTCCGATTTACATCGTTACCCTTGAAACCTTTTTAGATCAATAATGTGGAACATATTGTAGTTTTTTTCTGGGTTTTTAACTCTGATACTTTCTTTATGGACTTTCCTGGAGTAGGAATGCGCGAGTTACTTTTGTAGAGAACCTGTAGTTGAAAATAATTTGTTTTTAAAACTATTGATCAGGCATTTTCATCTTTGCATCGAAAGCCAGTACATTTTAAGAGATTCAATAATTTAGGACAATGATTCTGGATCTGGAGTAATTGTTTACGATGACCTCAACCAACCTCATCTAGTTGAACCTGAACCTCAGGAGCAGCACTTCCCGTTCAAGGAGCAGCTTAACAACACCAGCTTGAACTTCAAAAAGAGCTTGGAGTTAAAAAATGGTGTTTTGGATCCTAAACATGATTCCATCATGGCAAAATATAATGTTCAGAATACCCTTTACCATCATACTAGTCTTTCTACTTTCTCCAGGTGAGTCAATTCTACTTTTAATAAAAAAAAATGATTTGGAAACATTTATAGCTTGTCTTCTTTTGTAAACATCGGCTTAAAAGGAGTTCAAGGTGGTCCTATAATGAAAAGATAGCAATGTCCGATTCACAACAGTACTCTTAAGACCTTAATCTGATCAATATTGTGGAAGATATTTTCGTTTCTCTAGATTGAATAATCCGCAAGTCCCTTTTGTAGAAAACCCACCATTGAAAATAATAAGTTTTCAAAATTAATAAAATCGAAAGATAATTCAGGCAAAACTTTTAAAGGTACCATTGTGAATGGTGCATTGCAATCTACACATTGAAAAGAGTCCCTGATTCAGATATGATACTTTTACTGCCGACAGACATGGATTTATTAATTTTGTCAGTTTTGAAAATAAGTTTTTTTTATTAATTATTTAATTTTCAGATAAAAATTTTCCTTTTTAAAACTTATTTTTAAAACTACATATATAAGTTGTACAGTGTACATATAACTTAGAAGTTATGCGTATCTGAATTCATTAATTTTAATGAAATATAAAAAGAATGAACATTTTTTATCAATTTCATAATTTTTTTATAAATGAAAATTAAGAACGAAAGTTATCATAATAAATTGAAATAATTTATACTTCTTCATTAAAAACTCTTAATTTTAGTTATTTAATCTATATTTTTCCTAAAAACCCTCTTATTATGGCAGTTTTCTGATATTTTTTACTTGTTAGACATTTTTTTGTAATTTGTTTTTCAACTTCTTAAGATTTTACTAAAATTAATATTTTCATCTCTAAACCTATATTTTTATTAAGTTTTATCCCTTGAAATTTGATTAAGTAAAAAAATAATATTTTAATTCCCATTTATTATTTTTTTTATTTAGAAATGGATCTCCGAAGGAATCTGGACACAGTAAATTATACCAACAAGTGAGTTTAATTTATTTAGATTTTAATTTACATAATAAAATTTTATTTTTTTTATTTAGACATGTGTTCATTTATTTAAAGTGGATAAATAACATTTATTTTTAAAATTATTTTGATTTCTCCGGACTTTTTAAATCAACGGAACAATAGGTTTTCAGGTTTTTTTAAATAATAAAAATTTTATTTTTTTATTTAGACATGTGTTCATTTATTTAAAGTGGATAAATAACATTTATTTTTAAAATTATTTTGATTTCTCCGGACTTTTTAAAACTGTTTATCGTGAATTTAACCATCAACGGAACAATAGGTTTTCAGGTTTTTTTAAATTGTTTTCACAACTCTGTCTAAAGAAAATGTTATCATAGCATAAATGAAAAAATTTCCAGTTTATTTTGAAAACAATGCCGTTTCTAGGTTTTCTAAATCATAAATTTATTTTTATTATTTTCGGAATCGGAAAGGTTTCCCCTTTTCCAACTTTCATCCAATTTTACAATTTTGCGTCGATCAAAACCCAGTCAAGGGGAATCTCTCACGAGTGTAAAATACAATAATTTCAAATGAAAAATGTTTAAAAGTTTTCTCTCCACGGAGAAAATAAAAGACAAGAACGGAAACTTGGCAGAAGGGGGTTTTTATCCATGGAGAAAGTAAAAGACAAGAACAGAAACTTGGTAAAAGTGAGTTTTCATTCATGGAGAAAATAAAAGACAAGAAATAACTCGACAGAAGTGGGTTTTAATCCATGGAGAAAATATAAGACAATGACGGAACCTTGGCAGATGTGGGTTTTCATCCATGGAGAAAATACAAGACAATGACGGAACCTTGGCAGATGTGGGTTTTCATCCATGGAGAAAATTAAGACAGGAAATGGAATTCGACCCACAAAGGTTTTAATTCAGAAATTTATGAAAAATTGTTCCTCCATATTAAATCTTTTTACGACACACCCCCGACTATTAAATATTAAATTTTTTTTAAAATGAGGTATTCGAGCCCATTTATTGGTTATTTCTTTTGAAGTTTAAAAATGTGTTAAAACCAAATTATGCATTTCTACTCCCCCTCAACAATTTCTTGTATTTATGCAGGAATAGTTTTCAGATAGTTTGATTTTAAAGAGAGTTTTCGCGAAAAATTAAAGAGAGCATAGGCTTACGGCGAAACATAATCGCTTTTGATCGCTACTAATCTTACTTCTATCTGTTGCATCTATATGGAGAAAATTGTTAAAAACGACTTAAACTGAAGAACGTAGCGTCTATACAAGTTCAGAGAGTTGCAATTTATAACTCGGATCGTAAACGAATCAATTTATTTTCAGACAAATCATTCAGATATTATACAACCTATAGTCATCGATTATTTTTAGACGCATTCATATATAGTTAATATTTCATAATATTTTTATTTGTTTTGTATACAATGCACTTTCTGAATTTGTATGAACGCTACGTTCTTCAGTATAAGTCATTTTTAACAATTTTCTCCTTATAGACGCAACAGATAGAAGTAAGATCATTAGCAATCAAAAGCGATTATTTTTCGCCGTAAGCCTATACCCCCTTTCATTTTTGGCGAACACTCCCTTTAACCGACTCCCCCCTCTTTCTTTNCTATATTTAGTGGTGGGCAACACTTTTGGAATCAGTCATTAATTGAACGAACTAACGAACAATGAACGAAATATGAACGAACTAACGAACAATGAACAACCATGAGCGAAATAACGAACGATAAACGAACCATTAACGAACTTCCTAGATTATGAAATAATAATATCAACTTGCATGAACCTTCAGAAAACGTCGAATAATTTTAAGAAACGAACCCAGAGATTAAAAAAAAACAGTTCTCTTTCCTTAGACAAGCAAATTGAAAAAACATCCTGAGCACAACTTCTTCATCTTAGAAACCTCCATGCATACTTTCTAAGCCCCCCCCCCTCACATCCCCAACCCAACTTACCCCCCCCCTCACCCTCTTTCTACAACCCACAATAAACAAACCCGGAGCTGGGATCCTATACTTCATTTCCATTAAATTTAATCTAATTCTAGTATTTACATAAAACTATAAAAGATATACAAAACACAAGAAACTTTTTTCAAGAATTAGAAAAAATATATCGAAGTTTGTCAATATAATTGCTGTAAACGAATAAAGTATTTATGTAGCAACACTCTGTACAATGTACATGTCACGATCGCACCGGTACAATTAAAATTCAGTACGGTACACTTTTATACAGGACCAAACACCAGGCCGGTACAAGTAGACACTGAAAACTAGAGAATTATGAAGCAATCGGAGAAAATCAATTTATAAATGTCGTATTTTTTAGTAAAGCTGACCCCAGCTGACCCCAGCTGAATTTCCTAGATTAGAAGAGTGCAGAAGCTAGAAAGTGAGAAACTAACATTTTATTTTAAAATGAATTTTGTAGGATAAGTCTCCAGTAAGTGAACGTCGGTAATCTGAAAGGCCTGGTCAAACTCAAGTACTGAGTCTAAACTTTCTTTTAATCCATTCAATCATTAAGTCTAGTTTTTTTCATTTTTGGCTATTAAATACTTGTTATTATAGCGTTTTATTTTAAATATTTAAGTATATAAGGTTCTCACGCTATATCGACAGATTTTGAATGAGATATCAAAATTAAATTGTCTTATTTTCTTTCTGAAATTTGATCATTTTCAAAATGGACCGTCAAAGTAGAGAAACATTACCGGAAAAATACGTCCACATTTATTATTTCTAAAATTGCATCAATTTAAACAGATAACTCCTCGAAAAATTTAGATTTACAAATGCAACGAAAGTATGGTGACTTAAAGAGCAACTTTTGAACGCTAATTTTTTAATATAATAGGGGCGCAAAGCCTTAACAAATCTTAGATTTACATATTTTCTGTATTTTGCTTAATTATCATTTTGTTTAATGATTTAATTTTTTTTATTCAGACGTACAGAGGATTACAGTCTTCGTGTTCCAGATGGACTTGACGCAGAAGATCCTTATGCTAGGAATTGATAATATTATTAATACTATTAATTGATGACAATAACAAGAAAAATAATAATAATAATAATAATAATAATAATAATAATAATAATTATTTTTTATTATTATTATCTCATATAGTGTGGGAGGAGCTAGAGAAGAATATAATGATGAATCCAATTATGAAACTGTTGAGCAGAATTATGAAATAATAAGGCACACAATTACATAATAATGCATTTTAACATACAGGGTAACCAACAAAAGATGAGATTTCAGAGACGACTGTATACGCAATTTGTACAGTCTGTGTCTTTATATTTATATAAACTTCGTTCTGTCTTCTCAAATTCATTGAATAAGCCATTTAAAGAAAAGATTTGAGGCAGAAGACTTGGAATCGTCATATTTGAAGAGTTTTAAGTCGTCTTTACAGTCTCATCCTGGTTGGGCAACCCTGTAAAAAACACATTGAATTGTATGCAATACATTTATAGCTAAAAACTACAAATTAGTATAACTTAAACAATCACTACAAACTAACTAGGAGGAGAAGATCAAATTCCATTAGCATTATTGTTTCAACCTTGTGACTCCGTTGCTCCTCTAGTTCTTATTATACGCATTATTATACGCATTATTGTTTCAACCTTGGGACTCCGTTAATTGCTCCTCTAGTTCTTATTATACGCAAAAGTGAAGATTATCAAATTAGTTTTGTTCTTCTCAATAACTATTCCATGAAGAGGAGTTATGATAAGAAAACTATTTTCAATCAATTAATTTTACTATAGTTTGACTATTATAGATACATCACGGTAATTTAGAGGCTATACAATTTTTTAGTATTTTTATCTTAAATAATTAACACGTTTACGCTATTTTTGACGGTTTTGAATAAAAGAAAAAAAAGGACTAAAAATATGGCGATATGGGGATTGTATTAAGCGAAAAAAAATTACGCGAAAACTTTAAGTGCAACAATTAATTGTGAAAAGTAACTTGTCGAATTCTCTGCTCTCAGAGCTCAGCATTAGAAGTTTTATTATATCATAATATAATTTTTCTTCCGTATATTCTTTTTTTTTTCGAATTCCCCCCCCCCCCTTCCCAATAATTTTCAAATTTTTGCGCGAAATTTTTCCATCTCTAAATTCGCATTATTTTGCAAAACAGATTAAAACAAAATTTCGCGAAAAAAGCTAAATTTTCGCTAGAAACCTCACAAATTTTTAAATAAAGAATTTTCTAAATGGAAAAATGTTAATTTTTAAACTTTAGAAATCTTCCAATGGTAAACAGAAAGATTTTACAATTACGAAAACAATTACCACCTAAAAAGCAACATTTAAACGCTAAAATTGTTGCTAATCAGTCTAGAAGAGGGGCGTGTAGTTTCAAGTTCCCTTCTGGATTGAGTAAAATAGAATATTAATTATCATAAATAATATTGGAAAAATTGAGAAGGTTTAATCTTAATTAATTATTCAAAAATTGGAACTTTTCATTCAGAGCTTAAATAAGGAAAGATAGAGTCAGAGTGGAAAATTTGACACTAATTATAGGAATTAAGTCAAAATTAAATTTAAACTTTTTTCATCTTCATTTAAACATATTCAAAGGTTTTATTTGAAAATGTTTGGAGATTTGTACCCTGGTAGTTTTCTGGGTAAGTCGCCTTTAGTTTGTTGGGGTTTTTATGTGGAGCGAAAGTAAAGCTACAAGAGGAGAAAAGAGTTTTTTCACACTGTGCTCAGTAACTCATAAACAATACCAAATAGTCCTCATGATCGGAAAGGAATTGCAGTTTCTAATCAATGTTTACTGAATGTTGATTTTCCAGTACGTTATTATAAAGTGTAAACAACCTACGGTGAACTAGATTATAAAATGTAAACAACCCACGGTGAACTAGAGGTCCTGGTTATACTTTAGAACCTATTTCAGCCCACTAGACGAGATATGCTGTACAACTTTACAAGTATATGAAAACCTAACTACACCGTTCAGTTTGTATCGGAATATTAGCAGTCTTGTTTTCATTTCTTATTTAGAAACTTCTAAAGTAGCGTAAGAAACTTCAAGAAACTATGTGTACTTAAATATTCAATATAATATAGCCCAACATATCAAGAACAGTATAAAACAGCAAATACGAAAAATCTACATTAAATGGGTCATGGACTTTGAACCAGAACCTCTGGTTCACAAGGATGGTACAGTTAATATGATGATACTGGCTCTAATCCCCGACCTAGCCCGTGAANAAATCCAAATTTTGTTTAGGCTATGTTACCCCAGGGCATATTTGGGGTTTCTCAAAAATATCCGCCAAATTGGTCCAGTCGTTTGGCCAGCTATAGCTAACATATATATATAAATAATATATATAAAAAGATATATGAGCAAAGAGCTTTATTTTATAATTATGTCTAGTGTGTCCAGGAAGTACAAGGAAACTGACCGGAGTATGAGTAGCGGTACAAGCTCAGCTTCACAGGTAGAATTTTATATAAAAAATGTTAGTTAAAACCCTCAACAACAACAACACAAGAACGCAAGAATAATTGACTTCATGCCACACTAAACTAAGCTAGCGGGGTAGGTAAATATAGGCATTAATAATAGGCCAGGTACTGTAAAAAGTCTGGCTGCACCATCAAAGTTGAAACCAGGCCGACATAGGATAAGAGCGGGCCGGTACTTTCTGCGCGTCACCAAGTCCGGTACAAGGTATGGTACAACTTAACAAGGGGTCAGTCCAGTACAAGGTCTGGTACAACTTAACAAGGGGTCATTCCGGTACAAGGTCTGGTACAACTTAACAAGGAGTCAGTCCGGTACAAGGTCTGGTACAACTTAACAAGGGGTCAGTCCGGTACAAGGTCTGGTACAACTTAACAAGGGGTCAGTCCGGTTCGAAATCAAATCAACCCTAGTCCACAGATTTTTACCAGGGGGCGAAAACGTCATGTGTGTGTGTCTGTACCAAAAGATATAGAACGGATACGGGGCATGAGTACTGATATCATCTCTACAGTCTACACGTGCGATATCGATATTGACTCTAGTTCTGAACCCTCTAGTAATAAGTTATAAGAAATATATATACTGGAAGTTATCTATGCGTTTTATTAGAGTCTGACTCACGTCCTCTATAATATATTATTTACATATTAAAGTCAACACTATAAAGAAAAATTTTCATGCAAAGAATATAATTTGATTAAAGTTTACAATAAACTTCTCGTTATTCAAGCCTTATTATAATTGAAAAAATTGTTCTGCAATTTCCTTGACTGTAGTCATGTTGTGTGTCAGTACCAAAAGAGTGTGCGTATGTAATACCGAACTCGTCTGCAAAGCAGTGCGACTGGCTTTCTCAAGCCAGACCAGCGCCATTTCCTTTCCATTTATTCCTTTTCCCTGATTTTTACAGAGCAGAGACAGCTGAAAAAACACTTAATATTTAGATTCCATTAAGAAAGATCACTTAAGTTTAAATCAAAATGTTCACCATAATTTGTTTTCTAGGCGACTGTTCTCCATGCAGGGTCGGACCAGGATGTACAGGTAAGAAGACCTAATCGGATAAAAACATGTTTTCAATTCTTTTTTATTTAAATTTTAACTTTTTTAGGCCCTGTATGCCCGGGTGGATATGAGTAAAAAGCAGAAGAACCGGAATAGTGATAGTTCACTTTCCCCAGGCTCTGACTTTAGCCCGGGGGAGGGAATCAACGACACTAAATCATTAATCACAGAATCCAGATTCCTGATTAACGATCCTAGATCGCTTATCAACGACACCAGGTCTTTAGTCACCGAAAATAGGCTTCAAATCAACGACAATAGTGGTAGTTTACAGAACCCAAGATCGCTGATCACCGACACTCGGTCGTATATGAACGACTCAAGAAGTAGGGTCACCGACACTTCTCCCCGGATGCCCGACACTACTCCCACAAACTCGGACATGAGTCCCACAAAACTGTTGATAAACAAGTTCAACAATATCTCTGATGTATCTCCAGGTATTCATCTTTTATAAAGTTGTTCTTTGTCAGTGAAATCATTTTTTTCGGCATTGGAACATTTCATAGATAAGACATTTCTGTCTCAGGAAAATAATCTCTGTCTATAAAATGTCTTGAAATGTCTTATCTATGAAATTTCCTGTCTATGAAAACTCCTATCCATGAAATGTCCTATGAAATGTCCTATCCATGAAATGTCCTATCCATGAAATGTCCTATCCTTGAAATTTCCTATCCATGAAATGTCCGTCAATAAAATGTCTTTCTATGCAATGTCCTATCTATGATTTGTCACTTCTAAAATTGCGTCGAAATAGTTAAAACAATATAAGGGAGGTGAACTGCCTCAGGGGGTGTTAATTGATACAGTATTCATCTCAAAAGGTGGGGACAGATACGAACCCCTCAAAAATCTGAGTATTTAAATTAGTCTCTATATCTTTTTGTTTAGATGTTGGTTTTGTAAAACCTTTAAAACACTCCGCTAGTGATGAGAGAATACCTTCCTACTCTAAACCCTACCTGGAGTCTGGATCATTTACTCTCAACAAACCTATACCTAGAGGGGCCAACCCAGGCAGTATAAGGGGCACCCAGGGGCCTCCACTTAGTTTCAGGGGCTCACAGGTGACCCCTAATCCGAATGCGAATATTCCTAAACCTCTCCCTAGAACAGTTCATTCATTTGCAAAATCTCAGGTTAGAAATTTGCAATATGCAAATTCTTTAAAAATTATTTGCTTAAAAATTATTCAAACTAATAGTTTTCATTATTCCTTTTCATTTATACGTTCTAAATGCAATAATTTCCGATAATTCTATTTCTTTTGTAATTTCAAAATACATTGTTAAACAGTGAAAAATATTATCTTTATTAAAATTATAATTGAAAATGTAAATCGATATATAAAATAGTTCAATTAGTTTTTGAATTGTGTTCGTTCCTTATTTTTTTCTGTTTCTTTATCTACTTATTCTAAACTAATTTTATCTATTCTAGAGTTTGTTCACGGAACAATCTCTGAAACCCTCAAAGGTTCATCAAATGGTCTCATCTAATCCATTTATGAGGTAAAATAAATTATAAATTAAAAAATCTAAATTTTGTTTTCAACCAATCAAATGTTTTTTTTTTTCAATCTATTACTGGAAGAAATGGGATCAAATATTCATATGTACTTATGACGTTGTTGCAACAGAAGATTGGTTGGCTTTATGATCAAAATCCTTTTCTTTTGCACTATTACCAAACCCCTATATTTGTACTGTAGGTCTGATGAGAGTGAGATTGAAAGGGTTGGGTTACCAGGAACTAGTATACTTAAACGAAACTGTGATAGGTATTATTAAAATACTTTTAGATATTTATATCATGAGTTAAAAACAAGATTAGGTAAGTCTCGATATTAATAAAAAGAGAGGATCAAGCTTTAATCTCGATATCACACCATTCTAAAGTTTCACGCTCTGATCTTTTATGTAATAGCGTCGTCGTTTTTTTTCTCGCTCGAAAATTGTTTAATTCTGATAATTCCACCATTGTTTTTAAAGCAAGAAATATCCAATTAATTTTTGCGTAAGAGCCAAAAGAGACAAAAGCCTTTAAAAAAAACTCAATGGTCGATATAATCAAAGCTTAATGCTTGAGAAAATTTGACTTTATCCTAGCTTTTAAAGATATATAAAAACAGATTTTTACAGAATTTACATTTTGCATCGATCTTTGCATCGTTTGGAATCATCCTAATAGTCCTAGGAAATACAGTTTTCAGATTTTATATAAATATAATTTATAGAAACCTGCAGGGTCACCCGCAAAGTTAGAGACAATAAAGACGACCCAAAACTTTATAAAAATGACAATTTAGAATTAATTCTTCTGCCTTATATATATAATAGTTATTTAATGGCTAATCTATTGATTTACAAAATTTACAGCTGCCGGGAACCATTAATATAAAGTAAAGGAAGAAAGAATCAACTACGTACGGTGGACTCCGAAGCTCATTTTTTGTGGGTGACCATCTGTTGTAAACCCAGTTGAAGAAAAAAGACTTTTAAACTTTTATCAATTTTAGATATTTCTCTTCGGGATTTGTTGAGAAATTCTCTACATGGTCGTGTCTAGTCCTAAAACTTAAACCCTAAATAAAACTGGGTTTTGTTTATATAACCCCTCCCCCTCCCCCCCACACAGAAAAAAAAAAGTCATTTAAATCAAGGTTTGAAGATGCAATGCTTATCTTTGTTGTCTTGCCTCTCTTTAGATAAAGCAGGGGAAATACTTGTTTTGCAAAATATTGAAAACCAGATAGCAACAGAATACACACACTTTAATATTACATTTCTTATATCTTTGAAACAGATGTTGTAGACATTTGATATTTTAATATACATAAATTCTGTAAGATCAGAGAGACATCAGACAATGTTTGAAGTATCAAAGTATCAGGTTGCAAAGATATAAGAATTAGAAAATCAAAATCTGTAACAATTGTACTCAGTTTCCCTTATACAAAATTTTTTTTCTTAATTTAAGTAAGATTTCATCTGTCAATTGTTATAATCAATTATGATAAATCATGAATCATATATTTGGATACTTGATAATAATACAAATACTAAATAATTTTATTTTATACACAGGAATGGATGGCAAACAGCAAATATTTGACAGGACGTTCAGTCCTCCTTAGAGCATGGAGGACAGGACGTTCAGTCCTCCCTAGAGAATGGAGGACAGGACGTTCAGTCCTCCCTAGAGCATGGAGGACAGGACCTTCAGTCCTCTCTAGCCGACGGAGGACAAGAAAACAGTGTTCTGGGACCGACTAAACCCCCGAAACTCCAAATGAATGGGACGATCAGTGAATCAAAATCGCACAGCAGCAAGCTAACTGCAATATCAAATAACTCAGAAAGGACGAGTTTCTCAGAAAGGACAAGTTTCTCAGAAAGGCCAAGTTTCTCAGAAAGGCGGGACGAACAGGAACGACAGGACAGAACTGAGAATTTAAAAAATATCAGAAATTTCTCAACGCTTCGTGAAACCCTACTTTAATCATGTTTGCATAGAAAAATGTTTAAACCCCCAATTTCTGAAGAAAATTTGTTCTATATTCTCATGAGGAATATTTTTAGGAATATCACTGATTTGAATAATTCCAATTGTTCAAAGGAACGAACTGATAGTCATCATGCCAAGTGTGGCCCTTTATTTAAGAAAAAATAAGTGGCATGTCCGGTTCACAGTGGTAATCCATAGCGATTTAGATATTGTTGTTTTCTTCGGAGAAAACTGTCAAATTCTGTTAATTTCCTTCTTGGTTTCTGCAGCAAGAAATCCAAAATTTACTTATTTTAAATCAATCAATTTTAAGCCATGAAAATAGAACATTCATCCTTGATTAGAGAAAGATGAAAGGGTACCGTTGTGAATCAGATATACTACTTTAAGCGTAGGGAATCTTTAAATTATGTCTACAGTAGTTCTGCTTTTTTTATAAAAACAGAATTATTAATTTAAAAATGATAATTGTTCAGATAATTAATTGACAATAACTAAGTTACAAAGCAAAGAACAAAGTGTAATAACTAGATTTTGCAGAATAAATTTCCCTCCACATAACTGTTTAATGACAAAAGTTAAATCCTTTCAGAATAAAATTTAAATAAAATTTTAATTTAATGGGAAATTTGAAAGTTTCTCTCATTGACTTACCCCCTGTAAACCTGAACTATAGTTTTGAATATTGTAAACATATCAATTAATTTGGGTTGAATTAGATTAAAAATGTTTTGATCAATATGAATTAAATTCATAAGATTAGACGATAAATTTGATAAATTTGATAAAAACATGTCAACTGCTTTCAAGGACTAAGGACGTTTAAATTCAAGTTACCCTCCGGGGTGTTTGATTGTAAGCAAACTCACAAATTTATTCTTCAGAGACAATGAAGAAAATTGTCAGTCGAAGGGTATTATTGTAAAGGGACATACCAAACTTTCAATATTGAAGGATAATGAAGATTACATCTACAATCCCTTTTATCTAAAATTATCAATATTAGTACAAGAACTTTTGCATTTAACATTTTTTGTCTTAAAACTTTATATTAAAAGTAAATCTGTCATTACGTAATTCCCAATTTGGATAAACAGCCCATTTGCCATAATATATGCAGGAAAACTTAGTTTCAGATTTTAAAATACAAAATTTAAAAGAATGATTTTAAAATGGAATATGAACTATTTTGGACCAAGATCGAAATCTGAATTGCTTTTTTAGTCAAATTTCTAGTCATTGTACATCTACAATTGGAAAATAAATCATCTGTGTTAGATCAAATATCAATGTTTTCTTTGTAGTTTAAATGTTTATATTTATAACTTGTAAATACTAAATCAAACAATTGTTTGATAAGTGTGTACTTTTTTGTTTGTTTTATAAATAAACTTCATCTATTTATCTATTTATCTATTTATCTATTTATCTATTTATCTATTCATCTATTTATCTATTTATCTATTTATCTATTTATCTATTTATCTATTTATCTATTTATCTATTTATCTATTTATCTATTTATCTATTTATCTATTCATCAATTTATCTATTCATCAATTTATCTATTCATCTATTCAGGAGGCGAGTGTAAAATTTGTTTATTACTATGTGACCTCGTAGCTCTTGTAGTTTTTCTTTAATTCACAATAAGAAAAGCAAAATTGAAATTCAAAATATTTCTTTTTTAATTTAAGAAATTTAAGAAGAGTTATGAGAAAATTTTGATATCGATTTTTTCTAACATCTTGATTTCTTTTTTTGATTTCTCCATTTTCTTTCCATTTTCCCTTTCTCTCCCTATAGTTTATATATTGTGACCCTTCCCCCCCCTTGGGTTAAAAGGGTGCCACCCCCCTCTATACAGGAAGAGAGTTCTCTATGGAGAGACCCCGAATGAGATGACATGAAGCACACCCTCAACTATTTTATTGTCCACGATAAAATCATAGAATGAGATTTCTTCACATTCAGAACTAGGGATGGATCGACATGTGGATATTACAGGCTAGGGATGGATCGATATTATGAGTTAGTGATGGATTGATATATGGATATTACGGGCTATGGATGGATCAATATTATGAGTTAGTGATGGATAGATATATGGATATTACAAGCTAGGGATGGATCAATATTACGAGTTAGTGATGGATAGATATATGGATATTACGGGCTAGGGATGGATCGATATTACGAGTTAGTAATGGATCGATATATGGATATTACGGGTTACGAATGGATCGATATACCAATATTATGGTTTACGGATGGATCGATATACCAATATTATGGTTTACGGATGGATTGATATACCGATATTATAAAGTAGGGATAGATCAAAATACCGATAATACCAATCAGGGATATATTGTTGTACCCATATTATTGATAGTAATAAATCGATACACCAATAACATGAGTTAGGAATGGATTGATATACTGATATTACAAATTAGAGGGTCGATCAATGTACTGATATTACGTTTTAGGGATATGTTGATATACCGATAATACAAATTAGTGATAGATTGATATACCGATAACACAAAATAGGGATGGCTTAATATACCAGTATTCCGGGTTAGTGATGGATTGATATACCTGTAGTAAACACCTACTCCATAACAAGTTCTCTATCCAGGTACAATCCATCTGATATCAAATTCAACCAGAACTGAATCCCAGGCTCTAAATGCCACACAGGGACAGAAGTGTAGCTATCGAAATACAGCTACTAATCCAATGCTCTAAATGTCACTCAGGGAAACAAGCATAGCTATATAGCAAGCTATATATAGATCCCAAATGACGGGGACGATCCGGTGCTCTAAATGCCACACAGGGACACAAGCCTAGCTATACAATAAGCTACATATCGATCCCAAATTAACGGGGATGATCCTACCTGTTCATCAAAATAGAGTTTCAGGATTACTCTCTCGCAGTAAACAGTACGGAGTTATTCTTTCAACTGAGGTGTATATCTTAGCTCAGATCAGAATTAGGTCACTAACAGCGTGATTACAAATTATGCACTGTTATATATATAACGTAGTTAAACAATCATAATATGGGTATGACGGAGTTATATATATATCTACGTACATGGAATGGGTTAATCACCTTACAGAATATGTGTAATTACTCCTGGCACATTTACTTTACGAACAAGGTATGACGTTAATTACAATAGGCCTCATTTTTTGCTACAAATTGTGGGGGGGGGGAGAGAGTACACAAATTAGGAATAGATCGATAAACATATATTAAAATTAGATTACCGATATTACGAATTAGTGATAAATAGATTTACCGATATTACAAATTACGGATAGATAAATAAACCAAAAATCCAAAATTGTTGTTTAAAAGTAAAACTGAACTGTAGTTTCTGAGAGGAATTCAAACTATGTTAACATTTTTCAATTTTCCCGGAAACTTCAGTAAAGTACATTAGTAATCTATCCCAGCTTTAGTATTGGTACAACCCTATTTCTCGGTCCCAGCACTAGTATTGGTGCAGCCCTAATACTCAGCTTCAGAATTGGTACACAAGTACTCGGTCCCAGCTTTAACATTGGTACACAAGTACTCGGTCCCAGCCTTAGTATTAATGCAGCCCTAACATTCCGTCCTAGCTTCAGAATTGGTACACAAGTACTCGGTCCCAGCTTTAGTATTTGTACACAAGTACTCGATCCCAGCTTTGGTATTGGTACAACCCTAGTACTCGTTCTCAGCTTTAGGATTGGTGCAACCCTGGTACTTGGTCCCATCTTTAGGATTGTTTCAACCCGAGTGCTCGGTCCCAGCTTGGTATTGGTACAACCCTAGTACTCGGTCCCAGCTTTAATACCAATAAAATTTTCATCGCAGTCAGATGATGGAATAATTCATAATGCATATACGGCACCAGTCTCTATATATTCATTCTTGATAGATAGATAGATAGATAGATAGATAGATAGATAGATAGATAGATAGATATATAGATAGATAGATAGATAGATAGATAGATAGGTAGGTAGATAGATAGATAGATAGATAGATAGGTAGATAGATAGATAGATAGATAGATAGATAGATAGATAGATAGATAGATAGATAGATAGATAGATGGATGGATAGATAGATAGATAGATAGATAGATAGAAAGATAGATAGATAGATAGATAGATAGATAGATTAGATAGATAGATAGATATATATATAGATAGATAGATAGATAGATAGATAGATAGATAGATAGATAGATAGATATAGGGTTATGGGTAGGAAACCCTAAGTTTAAACTTCCTGTAATTAACACCTAAATGAGCCCCAAGTCTAAAATGTTTAACACAGACTTAAATGAAATCTTTACAAAATCTTGATATTTTATAACAATTTACAGAGGTCCCAAAATTTTTAATGAGATTACGTTTAAACCTATTTATAGCTTAGCAGTAAAAGGATTTTAATCTGTTTTATCTAGGCTTCCGATTCTTTATTAATTCAAATTTTGAAGGTTTTATGAAAACTGAATAATACTGAAAAAAGATACATATTGATAGTTTTTTTCTTTCCTTTTCTTTTTGAAAAGAGAGGAATTATTCTTTTGATAAACTTTTGCAATTTTTAAGGAACAAAGATTTGTTTGTTATTTTTTTCTGGAAAATACGTCGTTTTTAGCTTGGAATTGGTTTTGTTGAGTTTGAGAAAAAAGAGCGACGACGTTTCTTCATTTTTCGTTAAAGTCTAATTTATCGGTTTTCAATTAAACATTGTAAAACTGAATTCCATCCCCGCCACACCTAATCCAGGCAAGACTGAGGTTTCAGACACTATTTCTTAGATTCAAAATCCGCAAATCATGTAGAACGGGAAAATGCGTGAAAAATGCTTTGTGTACATTTAATGGAGAACTATTCTTCTTGAAAATTCAATGTACATTTGGTTCTTACATTTGATATCTCGATCTCGCACTCTCAATGCTATTTGGTTCCACCCGTTTGTTCTCCTGTCCGTATTTTAAAGTGTCTGTTTGTTAATTCGTAATTATTTGATAAATATCTCAGAGGATCTTTTGTAGACAGAATGGGATGACTTTAGTAAATGAAGTTTTTATTTATAGGTACAGAGAGTCAAGAACAATACATTGAGGAATTTTCATATATTGTCAACATCGTTTAAGTGTACTGCAGTTTCTGGGAGGAATGTAAACAAACTGAGTTTTGTTTATATTTATTTCGAATTATTTGATTTGTGAACGTACACAATTAAAATAATTGGTACAAATTTAACAAGCAAAATATATATCAAAATAAATACAAATACAAGAAACACAAAATCATACTATAATTAGGTCGTGCATATAATATTAACCATATTGTCAAGCTCAGCTTGAAAAATTCCATTGATATCAATCTTATTGTTTTTTTTTTTTCAGAAATTAGTTCAATTAAAAATGGAATCCTCTATTCAGCTTACTCCTTAAAATGCAATACAAGGAACCACTGATTAGAAACTTCTCAGCTTATACATTATTACAAATTACGGATAGATAAATAAACCAAAAATCCAAAATTGTTGTTTAAAAGTAAAACTGAACTGTAGTTTCTGAGAGGAATTCAAACTATGTTAACATTTTTCAATTTTCCCGGAAACTTCTGCACATTAGATCTTTATGATCTATCCTTCTATCTATCTATCTATCTATCTATCTATCTATCTATCTATCTATCTATCTATCTATAACATGGTGGCTGATGCTTTCTCCCGTCCTGTTGGTATCCCTGTGGTTGCGTCTCCTGGTTCCTGTTCTGGAAGTTCAGTTTCTCCAGTTTTCTGTCATTTCTGGAACCCCAGGCTCAAGGTTTAGTTTCTTCAGTTCACTCCCCGAATATTTCTCCAACCTTGGCTCAGTTAATCAATTATTCCAACCTTGCTCAGCTCCAGAAACATTGTTCAGAAACTCAGGACCTTTCCAAACTAGCAGGTTCAGGCTGGTTACATCATCTAACCCTGGTTCTTTTGGGTTTGCGTTCTGCTCTGAAGGATGATCAGGCTTGTTCCTCTGCAGAAGCTGTTTATGTTTCTCCTTTGATTCTCCCTGGAATATTCCTAGATGCTCCAAAGTTTCCCAGCTCGGAGATATTCAAGTCTTGAATCCGTTCAGTCTTGCAGAGTTTCTCAGCTCTTCCTAGACACCATGTTCATGCGACAGCTCCTGCTGTCCCAGCATCCTAGAAAACTGCAACCCATGTGTTTGTACATGAGGTCTGGTCTACTCCTCCTCTCCAGCCTTTGAATCGAGGTCCATACCTGGTTCTTCAAATGGATGACAAATATTTTACTCTGCAGTTGGGAGCTTGGGAAGATAAGGTTTCAATAGACAGACTCAACCCAGTAATCTCCATTGAGGTTATAGTTCCTTGTATTGAGTGGAATCAGTTTCAGGTTTCCTTTTAATAAGACCCAGACAACAACTTTTGTTGATTGGTAGACTTGTGAATATAATGAGCAAGTTTCTTTATAGATGTGTATTTTCAATATTCTCATTTACACGATACACTCGTCTAAAGCACATAACTGAAATATACAAAATAGTTAAGATATATAACTTGATAAATATGCATACACTTATGCATACAATCTAAAGGTTATTTAAAGTTTACAAACTATTACCTTTTATATTTATAAATTCATCTTGGAAACCATCTCCACACCTGTGAAAGGTGCGGAGTTTAAATGGAAACTACCTGCTTTGTATTGTCAGACAGACAAACATTAATGTCGTCTTTTATAAATATATAAAAGCTAAACATTCCTCAACTCCTAAAGGACATCCTAAGCGAACTCCTCTGGATTGTTCTCCGCCCTTGCAGCTCCACCTTGGGTTAGGTTCAGATCTCCGCTTTCTCCGCCTCCTCCTCCGCCTAGTTCTCTGTCCTCTCCTCCAGGTTCTCAGGTTCTTAGAAAAAACCCTCCTAGTGCACCCAGACAACCAACTACAGCTTCATCTCCTCATCAACCTTGTAGATCATGCTGGGAGGGACCTCTGTGGCGAAGATAAAAACAACCTGTGTATACTCTAACCTAGCTTTATTCCATTATCTATTATGTGATACTATTTTCCAGTTACAGTCTTTGTCTTTACATATGCTTCATGAATATGTTTCCTCTTTAACAATTAAACAAACTGTTCTGAAGTTACGAAATCTGCAACCCCTCTGTACACATTTGAAATCTGTTTATTTGTTTTAGTTTCTATATTGTTACTTTTATCTTTAATTCTTTTAAATTTCAAACATCTATTGTTCTAGTTACCTACAACTGAAGCTGCAAAGGAAACTACAACTGAAGCTGCAGAGGAAACAACAACTGCAGCAATAGAGGAAACTACAACGGAGGCTGTGGAAGAAATTTCCTCTGCAGCTTCAGTTGTAGTTTCTTCCACAGCCTCAGTTGTAGTTTCCTCTGAAGCTGCAGTTGTTGTTTCCTCAGGGGCTTCAGTTGTACCATGAACACAGTCAACCTCAGATGGCCAGTTACAAACATTTAGATTTGGATCAAAGTAAAGTGGAGGCGGACAAGTAAATAAGAATGGTTCTCTGCTTTTGCTGAAAAAAAAGCCGTAGATCAAAAATGTCTGTTTTGTGTTTTTTTATTTGAATCTATACAAATTCCACAGCCTCAGTTGTAGTTTCCTCTATTGCTGCAGTTGTTGCCTGGTTTCCAGGTATTCTGGTTTCCAGGTATCCTGGTTTCCAGTCCTGGTTTCCAGGTATCCTGGTTTCCAAGTATCCTGG
Organism: Eurytemora carolleeae; assembly: GCF_000591075.1. Taxonomy (NCBI): domain Eukaryota; kingdom Metazoa; phylum Arthropoda; class Copepoda; order Calanoida; family Temoridae; genus Eurytemora; species Eurytemora carolleeae. The sequence goes on along the minus strand of NW_019397569.1, from coordinate 170,684 downwards.
TTTCCAGGTATGCTGGTTTCCAGGTATCCTGGTTTCCAGGTATCCTGGTTTCCAGGTATCCTGGTTTCCAGGTATCCTGGTTTCCAGGTATCCTGGTTTCCAGGTATTCTGGTTTCCAGGTATTCTGGTTTCCAGGTATCCTGGTTTCCAGGTCTGTTTATTTGTTTTAGTTTCTTTATTGTTACTTTTATCTTTAATTCTTTTAAATTTCAAACATCTATTGTTCTAGTTACTTATTTTGTATGTTTTTTAGAATATGCCTTGAAGATGGTTAAATAAACCGAAAATTTTGCAAAAAGAGTTTTGTTTCACGGCAATGAGACTGTTAGATTTAGAAGATAGTGCATCAGAAAATCTACGCTAATTTGACGCATTTTGTGGGTGAGTCAGCGATAGTAACAAATGTCTTCTTCTCTGATAATCCAGTACTTTTTACGCTCTTGACGTTTCATAATGTTGTCTTTTTGTAATAGATTTAAGAGTTCTCAGTTTGCTGTAATGCAGTTTACTAATAATGATACAGGTTCTAGGCCAGAATTTCAACTTATAATAAACAAATATGCAGTACGCTCTCGGTATAGTTTATGGCCTGTAAAACTAGTAAAGGATAAGCGTACATCATCACTCTATAAACTATAACCTCGTTGGTTCATAGTCCATAGAAGTGACTAGTAGATTTTACGCAATAAAGACAATGAACAAAATTTATAGAATTCATCACTTTTTAAAATGAAATAACGATGATATCTTCCTCATTGTTACCCAGATAAATGTTTAAATGGTACTGTTGTTGATAGGATCTTTAATGGGTTGGTAACTTGAAATTACTTCTATCAGTCCTTTAGAACATTTACTTTTGGTTTGAAGTATATAAAGTGTTTATAAGAAGAAAATTCATGTCACGTATCTTGTATGCAAGTAATCTTGTACTTTTTAACAGTAATCAATTATCTCTTTACTTTTTCATTCTTAAGATTGAATTCTCTCTCTACCTGATTTACATGAATTATTGAAAATATAACGTCATAATATTTATTTAACAATGTAATAGTTTTTACACACTCTGGAATTCATATGATCCAATTAAAGACCCTGCATCCAAACTTTTTTCGTTTTGGATTTGCTGGTATTGTAAACGCAGACTCTCCTATTCTTGGTTGGCTTCAGTTGGGTATCATCCATGTTACTTTGCTTGGCAGTGGCGCCGATGAACCTGAATTTATCCGAATTATTCATTGTTTTTGTATACATAAAACTCCGGAATTTGAAGACGAAATTTAGACAATCTGCATGTTCACTTCCCATTTGCGGTATTTTATGTTTATTGAACTATTTAATCAAAAATTGAGTCTAAAAGTCGTCTTTATATTCCGCAGTTCCAAAGTCTTTGTTTGTATCTATCTATTTATCTATTTATCTATCTATCTATATAATATATCTATCTATGTATCTATCTATATTATTTATATATAGATACATATACAGATATAAGATCGGGAGTCAAAGTTAGATCTATCTATATGGTTGGATGTATCTATTTATCGAGATCGAGATAAATAATGCAAATTGCATTTTAAAAGTTTGTGGATTTTGGGATTGTGATTTTGAACTTCAAACCGCTACTGAAGCACTACTGGAAACCTTTGATATTTCAATATATATAAATCTATATATCTATCTATCTATCTATCTATCTATCTATCTATCTATCTATCTATCTATCTATCTATCTATCTATCTATCTATCTATCTATTTATCTATTTATCTATCTATCTAGCTATCTATCTATCTATCTATCTATTTATCTATCTATCTAGCTATCTATCTATCTATCTATCTATCTATTAATTCTCCAGTATATCTCTGTTTATTGATAAAACAAGCCAACTTCAGGCCGAATTTCCCCTCAAGCTTTGTTTACCTCGGACAGTACTGCATTCAGGCAGTTTAATACATACACAAAACCATTTCACCATTTTATATTTCATATTTTATATTTTATATTTTATATTTTATATTTTATATTTTATTCTGACTATAAAGGGATTGTTCAGATATCTAATAAAGTTGGTGGGGTACCAATTGCTTAATAGGCGAAACTTTAGTTTTACCATTTTCTGCTGGTTTCGGTAAACAATAGTCGAATTAAAAAAATAGGATAAACTAATTTCTTGTTGATCAATAATTTAGAAAAAATTATTTTTATCGAAATTCTGTAAAAATTTGAGACCCACTTTGTATTTACTTAATGAAAAGGTTTGTAATTGTTAGAACTTAAAAAATTTGCACGGAAAAAAATTTGTTCACTTAGCATTTTTAAAAATGCACTAATTTGAACAGAAAAATCCGCGAAAATTTTTGGTTGACGACTTGAAAAGCAAGAGTTAAAAGCTAAAATTGATTCTAAAAAGGGGCGCAAAAGCTTGTTTAAGTATTCTAAACTTTTATAATGCTGACAGGGAATATGCCAACAGCAGGCACCTGGAAGGTTCCATTTAAAGGTAATCAAATCCTTATATTCTATTCCACGTTGTATTTTATATCTTTTTAGTTAATTTATAGAAAAACGTTTATTCATACAAAGTTTCACTTTGTTTTTCATTCCACGCACCTCTGCCCTTTTAGTAAAAGTAAATTCAACCTATATGAAGCCTTGTTGCACCGGCTAGTCCTGCCCGTAGAGCTAGGAACAGTACAAACTGGGAACGGAAACCTTGACCCGGCTCGGAAATTCAAATCAACTATACGGCTGCCCGTGATTCAAAACAAGGTTTTAACATTATCCGTTGTATTTTCTTTACTCTTTAACTTTTTTATTTCAACTTCAAGCTTATTCCTACTCCAGCAAAATCACCTTTGTGTCCACTGTACATAGAATGTACATTTTTTGTTTTATTTAGGTAAATTCGGTCCTTACGATAGGGACTGTCAGAGATTGGTGCCTGCTTTCTCGGTACAGTCCAGGAAAGAATGATTACAACAATAATAATTTATAATTAGAAATATTAAAATATTTACACAGTTTGACTTCTCCTGTTTCTTATCATTATTGTTATCATAATTACCATTAATATTATTTTCATTGTTTTTTTTTTTTATTAATATAAAATTTTTATTACCGTAATCAATCTTTTTAATATCATCATCATTATTCACGGTAGACTAGGCACCTTGGTAGAAATAAATATTTCCATTTACTGATAGCGCCGATTTAAGGATTCATAACTCTGATTAAATAATGAGATAGATAGAAAGAATGATGTTACCGCCAAACTATTTCTATTGTTTCAGAGTAGACACCAAGCACATGACTGAATCCTGATTGGATCATGCGCTAATGGACTCGGCATACAGGAGTGTAGGGTCAATATAAATTCGACTCAGACCGACCCCTTGTACCGGACAGACTGTTTACAGTACCCGGCCTATCATAGGCCTATTTTACCTATCCCATGCTAGCTTAGTTTTGTGTGAATTGTCATTATTTTTGTCATTATCTTCTATTTAATAAAGCTCTTCGCTCATATATTTATATATATTTATATGTTAGCTAGCTATAGCTGGATAAACGGCTGAACCAAATTGGCTGAATTTTTTTGAGAGAACCCATTGGTATCGGGGTGGGGGGGGGGGGTAATATAGGCTAAACAAATTAAGATGAACATTCTTTTCATCATTTTTTTTTAAATTCTACAAGCAACACCGGGCACTTCAGCTATTCTTTTTTGTGGACACTTATGGGTAGCCATCTTGTTTTTATTATTATTGTTTTTATTATTATTATATTTCTTTTTTTATTGTTGTAATTATTATCACTTAACTTGAAGGCAAAGGGGAACCTCTGTGACACCGCCTCCATCTTGCTCTGCTTTCAAGCCCAGACAGGCTCCCAGGTAGAAATACTATTGATTAACCTAATCCTAATCCATATATCTCATGTTGCTTGATGTCCTACACCTTTAATAATTCCAACTTTTCAATTTATCTAAAGAGTTAATGTCCAAAACTGTTATTTCCTGATCCATAAATCTTTTCCCATTATATTTCAAAGCTCCTGATCCAATCAGGGTTCAGTCATGTGCTTGTTGTCTATTCTTAACCAATAGAAAAAGTATGGCGGTAACATCTATCTGTCTATCTATCCCCATGCAATCAGAGTTATGAATCCTTTAATCGGCGCTATCAGTAAATGAAAATATTTACATCTACTAAAACTATAGTTTATTATAGGTTGCAAAATATGAGAATTATGAAATTAAAGTTTGTTGCTTGTAATCTGAAGACAATTTAATCTCTTAAAAAAATTGGTAGATTTAGTTTAAAAATGTAAGCTGTACAGAGCAAGATGTACATTGTACAGACTATATTAGGCAAACGGGGTAGAATCACATATCTGATTAACATCTCAAATTATATCTAAAAAAACTAGTTTTCAAAAATTTGTAAAATCGCAAAAACAAATTTTTTTCTTTAGCTTCAATACAAGCATACGCAAGATGACTAGTTTTAAAACAAAATTATAAAAATTCATGATGAAAAACTATATCTTTTATTTAACATGCATAAGAAAAAGACTCTTCAACAATTAAATCACATTATAATTAAACTTATTAAACAATATTAAATTATGCCATTAACTTGGAATAAAATACTGATAGAAATTGTTGATTTTTGTTTTGTTCAGAACTACATTTCGTCAGTCCTATGAGAGAGGAGATTTTCCGTTCTCCATGAAACAAGATGGCCGCGGGAATAGAATCTCATGGAAGGTAATAGAAATTGACCATAATATTAAAGAATTGATTAAAACGTTTCTTTCTTTGAGTTCATTTTTTTATAGAACAGCTTCCTAAATTTCTTAAAACGTACTCAAATCGAAAGACAATCATTATTAGTTTTGCTTTGCACACAACTGATTGAAAAATGATGTCTATAATAATTACTAAAACTGAAAAATAAAATAAAAAGTGCCAACTGTTTTCGGCAAGTAAATAAACAAAGAAACTTGAAAATAATATGCCTGAGCTTCCAGGCATATAAGAAAGATAATCCATAACTCGTTCTCGCTATTTAAGATGGATTTTGAATTTATCCATACGGTCACATGGGATATATCTATCTCTAACTAGTTTTGTGTCATCTGACCAGCATGCTGTCCTAGGTTCCGCTTGAATCACTGGACTATCACTACTACCTGCCTCTTTTCTTCGACGGACTGAGAGAAAACCAGCATCCATTTGTTTTCTTCGCTGTTCAAGGTATAGTTTTTTGAGAGTATTGAGTTTTTTGGCTCTGAGGAACATCTTTGAGCACTAAGGTAGACTTAGTGCCTAAGTTAACATTTTAGCATTAGTTATGCTTTTTTGTATATATTGCTAAATGTGAGCAATGCCCTTTTCTATAATGTTATCAAGCTGATTAATATAAACTCGAGGACCTGGTTATTAGTTTAGTGAGTCTTAACTTTGGAACCCATGTTCATTCCTTAAATGATTTTTTTGGAATAATTTTTTACTTTTTTGTTGGTCTATATATTTTCATTCATACTTGATCAGAAAAGCCTTGAAATGATACCATTGTATATAAACATTGCCATTTTTAAATTAAGGCTCATTTGAAACTACGCTTACCGTCCATTTAATGTAAATATTTATCAGGTATAGATGACCTACTGGCTAGAGGAGGAGGGAAGAAGATTTTACCTGTTCTTCCACAACTCATTATTCCGATTAAACGTAAGCAAACTCAGACAGATAGAGGGCTATTGGGGCTCAGCCCCCCCCCCCGGGATCTTTAAGATAAAGGTGTTCCGAAACCACGGGAAAGAAAACATATTTAAGCAAAACTACTTTATACGCCCATGGACTCATTGGAAACATTGGATAGAAAAAAATGATGATTGAAATAAACATTTTTTTGTCAATTTGATTTACCTCTCAATTTTTCGGGATCACTCCCTTTATTATTATTTTATTAATTGCTCTGAATACCAGAAAGGGAGGACTCTCTTTAATATTATTTTATTAGTTGCTCTGAATACCAGAAAGGGAGGACTCTCTTTAATATTATTTTATTAATTGCTCTGAATACCAGAAAGGGAGGACTCTCTTTAATAGTATTTTATTAGTTGCTCTGAATATCAGAAAGGGAGGACTCTCTTAATATTATTTTATTAGTTGCTCTAGATACCAGAAAGGGAGGACTCTCTTTAATATTATTTTATTAGTTGCTCTAGATACCAGAAAGGAGGACTCTCTTTAATATTATTTTATTAGTTTCTATGAGTACCAGGAAGGGAGCTCTTTAATATTACTTTATTAGTTGCTCTGAATACCAGAAAGGGAGGACTCCCTTTATTATTATTTTATTAGTGCTCTGAATACCAGAGAGGGAGGGCTCTCTTTAATAGTATTTTATTAGTTGCTCTAGATACCAGAAAGGGAGGAGTCTCTTTAATATTATTTTATTAGTTGCTCTGAATACCAGAAAGGGAGGACTCTCTTTAATTGTATTTATAAGTTACTCTAGATACCAGAAAGGAGGACTCTCTTTAATATTATTTTATTAGTTGCTCTAGATACCAGAAAGGGAGGACTCTCTTTAATTGTTTTTATAAGTTACTCTAGATACCAGAAAGGAGGACTCTCTTTAATATTATTTTATTAGTTTCTATGAATACCAGAAAGGGAGGACTCTCTTTAATTTTATTTTATAAGTTACTCTAGATACCAGAAAGGAGGACTCTCTTTAATATTATTTTATTAGTTGCTCTGAATACCAGAAAGTAGGACTCTCTTTAAAATTATTTTATTAGTTGCTCTGAATACCAGAAAGGGAGGACTTTCTAGACTATTATTTTATTAGTAACTCCAGATACCAGAAAGGAGGACTCTCTTTAATATTAGTTTATTAGTTACTCTAGATACCAGAAAGGAGGACTCTCTTTAATATTATCTTATTAGTTGCTCTGAATACCAGAAAGGGAGGACTCTCTTTAATTGTATTTATAAGTTACTCTAGATACCAGAAAGGAGGAGTCTCTTTAATAGTATTTTATTAGTTGCTCTGAATACCAGAAAGGGAGAATCTCTTTAATAATATTTTATTAGTTGCTCTGAATACCAGAAAAGAGGACTTTCTAGATTATTATTTTATTATTTGCTCTAAATACCAGAAAGGAAGGACTCTCTAGACTATCATTTTATAAGTTGCTCTAGATACCATCTAGACATGGTGGTTGAGCTGAAAGTGCAGTATAGCTGAGACATTTTTCAGGATGCATTAGATTCCTTTGTGAAGTTTTATTGAGAAATATGTCCCTTGTTTACTACAGAATGTGTGTAACATTTTTCATGGTCGTTATTAAATAGTTTTTTAAAAAAACTGATTCTCAAAATCATTCCGTTCAGAACTAACAATCCAGGAGGACTTTTAAGATTGAATTTGTGCTCTTGCTGAACAATTTTACACCGTAAATACTGCACTCTCCGCTCAACTACCAAATATTGCCGGTCTCTCCCTTTGATATTATTTGTTTAGTTGCTCTGAATACCCGGAAGGAGGATGTAATGTGTCGAACTCTGAAAGCTCTGCAGAAACTTGTAAAGAGTGCAGATTATATTGGACAGGCAATAGTTCCTTACTACAGGTAAAACAAAATTCAAATCTCCAGTAAACCCCGAATTCACAAAAAAACTATATTAAATTTGAAAAATACCAGACCCTATGTGTATTTTGTATTGTTTTAAACAATTAACGTTATCAAATTACGAATGTATGCTGCAAATTATTCAAATCTCAGAGACAACCTTAAACTTGTCTCTCTGCTGTGATGCGTGTACTTTGTTCCTCTAAAATTCCAATCTATTCTCAATATTCCAATTCCAATCTATTCTCAATATTCCAATTCCAATCTATTCTCAATATTCCAATTCCAATCTATTCTCAATATTACTCAAAACAGTTTTGCTTTCTGTATAATATTTAAATCAAAGATCCTTATTTCATAAATCCATCGTAAATGCCTGAACAACAGATTGTGAAGAATTCTGTTCTCCAACCTAATATTTTGAAAGGTTTTTTAAAAACGTTTTTAATAAACAATATGTTGACCTCCACTTTCAACTTCAATAAACTCCCAAAAAAGGGAAAGGCTACAAACCCAAATATATTTTTGTTTAATCAATTTGATTGATTTTTTTGTTGAATATTTACAAAACTAAACATGTTTCTGAAAAATATTGTTAAGAATTATTATGGCTTCATGAGTACTATAAGACCAATAAAACTGTGGAATAGAAAAATGTAACGCAACGAAAGCAAAAATTTGCGCTTTTTTCGAAAAAATTTCGCAAAAGTTTTGCAAATTAAAACCCTAAATTAGATCTATTCTGCAGATGAAGAAAATTAAATTTTTATGTAATGAATTTCTACATAACCAGACAATTGTGATCAACTTTTAGTAATTTTTCTTATAGAGGACAAATACTTTTACAGTTTTCTGACATAAACTATTTAATTTGAACAAACATCAAAATAAAATAAACATATTTTTATATTAAATGTTTTTTTGTAGTTTAAATCCTAATTTACATGTTTGCTGTACAGTTAAACCCTAAATAAGCCATACATCGAAAGAAATCATCAAATGTTGTATCCTTCACTTTCTGATAATGGAATGTTGCAGATATTTAGTTTTTTAATTAAATGATTATATGGAACTCTTTAAAACTGTTCCCGCATATTCATGGCTATTTATTGATTTTCGCAAATACTGAAAGGAATTGAGTCTTTGCCACAAATTCCAATTTTCTAATACCTATCTCTAAAACCAGATGGCGTAAACCTTTGATATTTCAAACTTTGATTATTTGATCCATCAGCATTTATAGTTTGAAATATCTAGGGTCTAAAACATTGGGTTATAGAGATAAAGGGATTAAAAAATCAGAGTTTGTTACAAAGACTCAATTCCTTTACGTAAAATAGTATAAAACCCATTGAAAAACTGTCAAGGCGACATTTGATAAATTCTTCCGATGTATTTCTCTTTGAGGGTCTAACTGTACTTGAAGAGAAAGTTTTGATTTTGTGATTTTAAAACCAAGAATTAAGTCCTCTGAAGATAACAGCTTTATTTTTGAAGGAAAATTTGTTGGGTTGAAGCTTTTTGAAGCAAGTTAAAAGATAAAAAACTAATGAGTAACGAGGATATAGTATATAGAGTGATGATTTACGCTAATCCTTTAATAATTGTACAGGACAGGACATGTACTCCACTTCCAAAGGTCAATCTGTATATTACAGTCATAGAGAATAGAATATATAGAGAGGAATTAACTAGAAAAAAGTGTAAAACGGCCATTTTGTTGTACTGTTTCCATACTGCAGGTGTACTTCACATATTTATGCTATATAACCTGTTGGGCCCTGGAATATCATTTTATAGAAAATCTAAAATTATTGTTAAAAGAAAACCAACTTATGAAATAGGCTGGTTTCATAATTGACCAATGATCATTTCACATAGACTCTATGCCTTCCACTTTACAAACGATGATTTTCCGTTATAACTATAAATCATATGATGTTTTTTATTCACCTAATTCATTATAAAGTTTATTTAACAGTTTAAAAAATTCGAAATTGAAATGAATAGTTTAGGGAACATACTGTATTAATGTACTCTACTGCATATAATTTGTGAACACTTACATGATTTGTATACTTTGAACTCCCTTTCAGGCTGAAAGGGACTGAAAAAATTCATACCGAGAGATTCTTTTAATTCCTCTCTATATATTCTATTCTCTATGATTACAGTACTCGGGGGGTGATTTCTGAAAATATTTAGCTAGGAGAATCTGTTTTCCATTTGACTATTGCAATCCACTACACCTTTATCGTGTGCAGGATTACATTTTCACAGGAAGACATAATATTACAGAGCAATATTTCATCAATAATAAACGGTTCTGAGAAAACTGAGTAAAATTTAAGATACTAAACCTCCTAATACACAATTGTACTCCGAAAGCGTACTGCATATTTGATGTGTGTACTGTATGATTAGGCCATAACCTCTTAACATTCTTGATCAGTAAAATGTCCGAAGCAAGGAGATATTGAATAGAAGGAGGGGGCGATAGGGTTTCCGTACACTTTGCTGTGACGTTTTTGGACTGCTGAAGAACTAGTTTTTGCGTAACTCAATTCATTGAATATGTGTGCGAATCGCAAAAGAGTATTTTTTAAGTACCTGGTTTAATTACAGATTAAATTGCAAGAAATAATCATTTATAGTTTCTGGGAAAAAAAACATAAAAATACATAGGTAAATAATAATTTCAATCATCCACATCGAAAAAGGACAGATAATGTTACCTTTTCCCTTGAAGTTATTGAATTAATGATTGATCTAACCAACATTCATAATCTAAATTCATTTTCGATTTTACAGAACTTCTGTCAAAGAAGATAAATCTTGTTAGTTATCAAATATGATAATCAGTTAGAAATTTGCCAGGTTCAGAGTTTTCTCTAAATTTGGAACTGAGTTTTTGCCACAAACTCAAATATTCTAATTCCTAAATCTTTGCACCGAGTGGTGTAAACATTTGATATTTCAAACTTGGAATATTTTACAATAAGAATTCAAAGTTTGATATCTACGAATACTCTTTAAACTGAACACAAATAAAATACAGTTCAGAACTTTTTTTACATTAAATGTTTTCAATAGCCTTTAGCCTTGAGAATTTACAAATATAAAATATTCTTTTTAAAACTAACTATAGTATAATAAAATTTCTACAATAACTTTCTTATTCCTGTCATACTGATTTTCGCCATTCTTTCTTTCTTTTCATTCTGCAGGGGGGGGGGCGCCCTCCCCCCTCTCAGGTGCTAGGGGAGGAAGGCGCGCGCCCAGCCGCCCCCCCCTAGTTGCGCCTCTGAGATTAATACTACTTTCACAGTTTACTAACCCATGTTTGTTTACATTAGATCGGCTACCTTTGTTATTGTTTTTACGCAAAAACTAGTTCTTCAGCAGTCCAAAAACGTCACAGCAAAGTGTACGGAAACCCTATTGCCCCCTCCTTCTATTCAATATCTCCTTGGTCCGAAGTATACACTTGGGCTAATATACACGGAAAGGTAGCTAAGATCCAGCCCCCTTGCTAATGAGTAACATGTGATATCCGTAGCTAAGAATGAAACTTTAGTGTATATCACGTTATGTTTAATGAGATTTTTTTTTCATGGTCCGTTAAATTTAAAGTTTTTAAAAACGACGACATTAATAGCCCTACATTATAAATTGGGCCCCGAAACAATAATTTGACAATTTTACCCAACCAAATAATTTCATATGGCCCAATTTGCCGTCTTTATTCTTAAGTATTTATTTACTTTAGTTGTAACTTGCATCAATATAAACATTTAGATCGTTTTTTTCAAATTTTTATTTCATATGAATAAAAATATTGCAAAGTTGTATAAAGCAAACTTTAACATATAACAGTTTTGAATCTTGAAAGTTTTGTTGATTTTTTTTTATAAAAACCTTAAAAAGCATACAAAGCGATTAATGAACTATAAATAATGGGACACTAGAACAAAAATAGAAACTAGTACATAATATCTATTTATGTCATTTAATGGGTATTATTAAGTTTTTGCCGGGATTTTTTTTTTCAGTTTATTTTGATCGAAAACAATCTAGAAAAAATATATAGTTTTATTCCGTTTTACTCAAATTATTTAAAAACAGGCGATAAATTAGGTCTGAAATTTGAAATTTTAATAGCAGGATGAAAAAGTTACTTAACGGGAAATATTAGGTGTGATAAATTCCATCAAAATTGAATAAAGGATTTTTGAATATTCTTCTTTTCTTTCAGACAACTCCTTCCAGTCTTTAATCTCTTCAAACAGAAAAACTGTAAGTTCTAAATTATCGCAATATTTTCAATATATTCTGTTGTATTTATCATTTTCTACGGATCAAACCATATGAAACTAAACTTTAATTTTGATTACCCAGTTAAAATATTTACAGGACAGTTCCAAATCAAAAACTATTTAGCTCTGAATTATTTTCGATTTTTTTTATTTTTCAAAATTTCATGGTTTTCCTGCCAATATCCAACCTCAAAGGAAGGGCCGGTTCACTATCACCATGATAACAGTTTACACTTTGGGTATATTTCGCTACTTGGTTCAAGATTATTCGCACAATTTTGAAGATTCGAATCCATTGGGACAAACCCCGGATATTTTTTTATGGAGCTCGGCCCCCTTGGTCTATCCAAAAGCGGCAGCGCTCGGCCCCCCTTTCATACTGTGCTAGCTCAGACGGTCTAACCTAACCTTGAATAATAGCGGAATTTAAATATTTTTTTTAAGCTGTCCCAGAGTTAGTTAGTACTGATCAAAAGTTTGTCTTCTTCGGAATTTTCCGTAAAACAATCAGCATGATTCGGCTTTTTTCTAGAAAACTAGAAAAATTGACAAATTGACAAATATGATTGAAATTGATCTAAGCTTTGTTTAGTGAACTCCGGCGATGGAATAGATTATCATCAACGATTTGGTGAAAACATAGGAGACCTAATACAGGTAGGATTGGGAAGTATAAACCCAGCAAACAGAGACTCGAGTTGAAAGTGGAGTTTAACTCCACTTTTACATTCAACAATGGAGTTCCAGTTTAGTTTTAAAGAAGAGTTAAACTCTGCACTAGCTGTGCCATAAATGGGCGTTTGTGTTAAATAACACTTAAAACCAACTGAGTGAAATTAATAGTGCCAAAAATTCTACTTAAACTCGACTTTTTGAATCCCAGTTTGTAACTTGGTTTAAAAGTCCGTGTTAACCACTAGTTACGACACAGCTATTGCAGAGTTTAACTCCTCTTTCCACCAGTTTGGTGTTCAGTGAAGCCAATTTAACTGTGGAATAGGAGGACGACATTCAGGCAATGTTTTACGCATTCCATGTTGATCAAATAATTTTATAAGAACTGGGAACTTTGGAATGGATAACCTTTAATCCCAACTACTTAATCCGAATATCCAATAATCCATTGTGGAAACTTTTGATTTTAGTCCTAAATCCACTCTTTTTCTTTCTCTTTGGATATCCGTACATTGTTATCTCCAATGAGATTCCGGGTATATAGTTTGTAAATTGTATTGACCAATAACAGCCTTGAAAATAAATTCTATTCCATGAGAGAAATCCTCAATTTCTAACAAATAAAGAATTTGTTGTCGGCCATTTTGTAAATTTATCGGTGAAGCAAAATATTTAATAATACGTTGGAGATTCTTTTTTAACCAATTATAATTAATGTATTAATAAATAAATGGGTGAAAAATTAAATGAAGGCTCTTCCAGTCAAGAAAACCAACAAATCTGGCGTTCCTATAATCAAATTTGTTGATCTAAATATTTAATCTTGAGAATAACATAAACTCGTGATTAGCAAAAAGAGAGGATCAAGCATTAATCCTGATATCCACCATTCTAAAGTTCCCAGCTCAGAAGCATAAAACATGGTGTACACTGCACTGCCCAATTACAGTGTTTCATGTTCATTGAAACATTTAAATTTGAATCTTGAGCTTGTCTGACAGTAAGTTTAAAGTTGTATAATCCAAACAATTTACAAGAATTGTCTGGTGTAGTGTTTACTCGTACCAGCCCGTCAATTGTGTACCAAGTAATTGGTTAACCCAGCGCGTTTTATCAAACTGAATTAGACGGGCGGAGCTATAGTGCTTGTAGCTATATACAATTCCAGAGATATTTGAGTATAGAACTGAAGAAAACTTCAAATATTTAAAAAAATGGAAGATTATTAAGTTGGAAGTAAATCAATTTTTTTATATTTAGGAGACCCTGGAGCTACTAGAGAGACGAGGTGGTCCGGACGCTTTTATCAATATTAAATATATGATCCCGACCTACGAATCATGTCTTCTTAGAAAGTGAAGAAAAAAAACATTTAAAAAGTTAAAAAATGTTAATTGTCATTGCACAAGTGTCTTTAAGCGTAATTTCAAGTAACCCTCCATGGAAAAGATGGCAATGCCCAATTTACAACGGTACCCTTGAAAGATTTTTCTAATCAAGTATTTAAATGTAAACAAGTAATAACACCTTTAAAACGTTGAATTGATAACTAAAGAAATGCATTTAGCCTGCCATATTTTCATGAAAACACAACAAACAGAAAATTTTCATTGTATAACATTTATATATATTGGTATTAAAATTATAACTAAGTTTAAATGTACATAAAAATGTGTCAATGACTATAAGATTGAGTTATTACCATTATGTAGACTTAATAGGAATAGTTGTATAAAGTTATGGTGAGACAGGATTGATTGTCGTCTGAGGGGAAAAAACTTAAAAATTATAAAGTTACTTTGGTGTAAACCTCACTGTTCTAGTAATGGAAGAATCAGAATCGGAATCGGAATCGCTTTGAATAGTTTGTAGTTTAACTCTTCGACGCGTTAATATCGGAGAAAGTAGTCTTTGAGATTTAGGAGTTTTCTTAGAACTTACGGTAGAGTTTGAGATAATCTGGGGTGAAACCATAGAATTGTCATCAGGTAGAGAGGAAACTGTTAAGGATGTGCGTGCTTGTGTATCATTTGAAATATTAGGTTGAGATGTTGAAGGTTGTGGTAAATTTGGATATACATTTTGAGATGGGGAATGTATGGGCCTGAAAGAGATTGGATATTGTCATTTTTATCTACTGATTGAAAGAGTATTGGTCCTTGAGGCAAATTTAATTCCGAAAATATTTGTAGAGTTTCAAAATGTAAAATATCCAAATCCTTAAAAGAATGAACTAAGACATCCTTCACTTCTTGTGGGATGGTTTGAAATTGAAGGTCTAACCTAGAATATTTTTTGAGATCTTCCAAACTGTACACCATCCTTCGTCCTCGGCCACTTTAGTCATCTTTGCTAGGGAATGGTCACATAAAATTACGCTTACAGTCCCTTTAAGAAGAAAAATAAATAATGTTTACAGTGATTGAACATGTAATTTCAATATTCCTTATTCTACATGAATTCATGACATTACAATTTAAATTTACATTTTAGAAAAAATAATAGTTATCCTTGTTTTCTAATCAAAAAATTGATAATTCAGTTTTTGAATATTTCAATACTAATAGCTATAACCCTATAGCCATCCTTGAAGTCCCATAAATAGTCCGCTAAGAAAAAAACTACCATCACTTATAGAAAGGGAAATGTATTCTTTGATCAAGCTTTAAAGTGGAAAGAAGTGAAAAAGGTTAATTTTCGGCCCATTTTCTTAAAAGAAAATGCATTTCTTCGGCTCCTTGAAAATTGTCCTGTATTCTACATAATAAAACAAGACATTTATATATATGTTTCCTATAGCCGGCCAAACGGTTGGACCGAATTGGGGCTGAAATTTTTTGTGGACACTCATGGGTGTTCGGGGGGTGTAATATAGGCTAAAAAATCGATTTTTTTTTCAAAATTATTAATTTTTTATTTTTTTAACTTTTTTTTCACAGGCAACGCTTGGCCCTTCAACTAGTAATCTTTTAACGTATACCAAAGATTTAACATAAAATATAATAACATGTTGTGATTTTATTTATATTATACATTCCTATAATGTATATAAAAAAAATATAGTTGAAAATTCATTAAATAAAAAAAGAAGAGATTTTGTAACTAGGTGTCCCTGCCATGTCATTTTTATATAAACACAACTAATTAAGTAAGTTGCTAAAATTACATCACTAGTGTTTGTATTAAATTAAAAAAGAAAATCCACTAAGACATTTCCCCCTAGTGTTTACACCATATCAACACAATTTTAGACATCAAAAGCAATGTTTCTACACTTTTAAATATTTATTAAAGTATTTTGATTGTTTATTTACTTAAAAAATGGCTAGGTTTCGAAGAAATAATTATGGTTTGAAAGAAAGACGACATGCATTTATGTCACAGAATAGTGCACTCACACAAATCATCTCACGAAACCTCGATTCATACCAGTGGCGGCCATAAGGGGGGTTATTGGGGTTATTTACCCCCCACTAGAATCCTGGGGGTAAATACCCCCCTAGAATCCTCGGGGTAAATACCCCCCCCCTAGAATCCTGGGGGTAAAAACCACTCCCTAGAATTCTAGGGGTACTTACCCCTGAACATATATTCAGGCCCTTAATAGCAGGGGTTACTCCATTTGCTGCCTCTACAAGTAACAGTTCCAGTTGCCTTGACCCCTTCCCTTCAAAAAAAAACAAAAAAAAAACACATTCCCTATTGATTTGTCTGCACTTGTGTAAAGACGACTATTTTGCGGCATTTTGCAGATGCCTAAACAGTCAGTAAACTTTTACTTCGGGTACTTCAGTAAAGTTCACTCACACACAACTGGTCATAATAAAAAATATATATATTATGAGTTAATTTCCTAAAATACGATTTTTGGACCCCCGCACCCCCCCTCCCCCTCCTTTTGTACATGGATATCATATCATATGTAAGTCAACATATTCTAAATGATTCTAAATTCTAAAGTAATAATCAATGTCATTAAAATTAGATGTTTTTTTTAATAGAAAAAAAAATGGTATGGACAATAAAAAACATTTTTACTTATAAATAATGTCATTTCCACATTAGATTTCGTTAAGATCTTAACATACTACATTGACGACAAGAAAATTTAACAATGAGTAATGACCATATTTTTTCAAAGTTTTGCAGAGTAGCTTTTCTAAAGATTTAAAAAAGTAACATTTTTTTTCTCTTAGAGTAAAACTATTATTTTTTATATTACTGCCTTTTTTGTCAATGTTTGTCAACAAGTTTAGTTAAAATTGAATAAATTCAGTTTTTTTACAGGTCTTTGTAGTTAATGTAAAATGAATTACTATAATGAAGGATATAAAACAAGGTGAAAGCTGAAAGGTATGTAATGAAGCCTTTATTAGATTGAGTTTGTAAATCCCAGAAATGAGTGGAAAATGCAAATCAAACCCAATTAAAACCAATAATTTGATATACATCATGATATATTTCTAAGGGGGGTAAAAAAATTTCTAGGGGGGGTTAAAAAAAAATTCGCCGCGCTTCGCGCGCTAAATTAAAAACATTTACCCCCCCCCCCCTACAGAATCCTTATGTCCGCCCCTGGTTCATACAGTACAGGGTTTGTTTTAAACTCTGATTTTGTTATATATTTAGTTGGCATATTGCCGGTGTACTTGTATTAAATCATACATTTCAACGCATGGTTGGTCACTTGAAATTACGTTATACAGCCCCTTTATTTTACGTCACAAAGAATTTTGTACAGTAAAAACCCTTAATAACGAATACATCGAAAGAATTCATCAAATGTCGTATTCTTTACTTTCTGATAATGGAATGTTGCAAATATTTAGTTTTTTAATTAAATAATTATATGGAACTCTTTAAAACTGTTCCCGCATATTCATCTATTTATTTATTTTCGCAAATACTGAAATTTACGTAATATAGTATAAAACTCATAGAAAAGACGACATTTGATAAATTCTTCCGATGTATTCGTTATTAAGGGTTTCACTGTATGCCCGTCACATTTTTTAGAAATCAGTCATAAAGCTTTTTACCGTTCTGAATTGGGCCTTGCCATCTTTGCATGAAGTTTCACTTAAAATTACGCTTATAGTCCCTTTAAGGGGACTGTTCACGTTAAGAATCTAGGGGTTTACGGCCCCTTTGCCCTCCCCTTGGCGTAATTTCAAATAATAAATTTTACCATTTCCACAGACAGCAATATCCACCTCTGTATTCCTAGGTTCCTGGATACAATTCCTTTCAGAGTTCAAAACCTCAGTCAACTTCTCCTGTATTGATCTAAACACGGAGAATGTTTGGTTGTGGTTATATATAAAGTGGGATGGGAATAGTAAGATTCGTTTTACAGAAACTTTTAATATTTTTAAACTTAAGGTTTTACGACATTATGAGAAGGTTTTAAGATTTTAATACTTTCTTCTGTAAAAGTTTGCTTTTGTCAAATATGAAAATTTGTTACCCTAGAAGAAAATTTAAGGCAAAAACGTTCGTTTTAAAACAATCGTTTTTGGGTTTTTAAAACGATAGTTTTTGGTTTGATAAAAGCAAACTTCTGCTGGATACAATTTTAAATTTTTACCCTTCTCATAATGTTGTAAAACCTTTTTTAAGTCTAAAAATACTAAAAGTTTCTAAAAAACGATTCTAGCTATAGCCCATCGCTATATAAGATTAGATATTCTGGATATGCTCCAATGTAGGTAAATGTCGTCTTTCTTGCAATGGACACTCTAAATTCTCATATGACGTCACTGATACTTAACTAACAATAATCATATTTAACAAATATTGATCACAAGTTTGAAGCTAAAAAACCTAATTCCAATTCAAGTGTTTAATTTTTTTACCTGATAGTACAATTACTAAACTCGTCTGGCGTAGTTTGGTTGAGAAAAGACGACATTATAAAGTTGTCGTCTCAATCTTCATCCTCTTAATAAACAATCAATGATTTAAGGGACTGTATACAGTGGTATGTTCGATTAAAAACAGTCCCTTTAAAAAAGGCAGGATGTCTTATACATTCTTTATCTTATACGAAAGTCTGAATTAGGTACCGTTGGGAATCGGGCTTGACACTCTTCCATTGAAAAGTCACTTGAATTTACAAGATCTTAAAACTTTTTTTAACTTTTTACCTCCTCCTCGTGTTTTGAGCCCAAACTATGTCCACACTTGTATGCAAGTGTTATTACGGTATCATTTAGTTCTCGAGGCCTGAATTCATGTATATTCAGAAGAAGAAAAATTATTTCACAATAATAGAAATTTAAATAGTCATAGGAGGGCTAGACAAAATTCTTGATGTTCAAATTATCCTCGCTATTTTTCCGGGTGCCAAATTCCTAACCTTTATTCTCGGATCCCTAATTCTTATTCCCAGTCATTAATCCTTATTCCCTAGTCCTAATTCCCAAGTCATTAATCCTTATTCCCTAATCCCGAATCCTTGACTCTGTAATCCCACCTTGCATAGTTTATAAACGTGATGAACCCTGAATTCTTTGCTTCCCAACACGCTGTACCTAGGGATGTTAACGTTTTCATTTTTCAGAAAAACGATCGTTTCGTTATGAAAACGACGACGAAAAATCGAAAACGAAACAATCGTTTTTAAAAACGATCGTTTTTTTAAAAAGTTTATTTTGTAAAAATTGTCATTTTTAAAACGGTCGTTTCGTTAACTTTATCTGTATTTTTGGCCAAAACTTATTAAAAAATAAAAAGGAAATGTTGTGTTAACAAAGTTTAAAGCTTGGATCGGACATAGCCATTAAGCATTCACTATAGTAATATTATTATATTTTTCAAGTAATGATCAGAACATCGGTTACCAATATTTATTATTAAATACACAATTTACAATAAAAATCCAATATCTAGATTATTTGGACCATTGAAAACCTAATTATAATTTTATCGAAGATTGTTTAATAGGAAATAATTTAAGAACTAGAATTTTCCAGAGTTGGTTTTAAAACTCGTCGGCATGGGTTATTGAGTTATAGGAGATGATTAAAACTAGAATATTTCAGAGCAAGTTTTCAGACGGGTGAAAACATTGATCCAACTTGTATGTTTATTGGGTCTCATTGTTAAATAATTAAAACATGCATTTATGTTATAAATTCCAATGACCAGAATATTTCATTGATTTTTTATTTAAAAGATGGATCCCATGTCAGGCTGTGGCACCCCTACTCTTGTGTTTACATTAGAGCCCAAAGACAGTACACTGCAGTACAAAAATTCGTACGCCACTGAAATAACTTTCCTTACATTACACCCTTGATCAAACGTAACTTTTATACAGTAGGGATATCCAAAAAAGAGGATTAAGAATAAAATCAAAAGTGTGTACATTGGATACTCAGATTAAGCAATCAGGATTAAGGATATCTCATTCTAAAGTTTTCAGCTCTGAGCTGGGAACTTTAGAATGGTGGATATCGTTAATCCACTCTTTTTCTTAATCTCCAGATTACATATGGCTTGTTCTCCTCAGGAATTTAATCTCCAGATTAATTAACAGATCGGGATTAAGGATATCACATTCTAAAGTTTTCAGCTCTGGTCATATAAATATCAACCCTAAAAAATAAAGATTTTAGAATCTTATTTGCTCATCTTATCCCCCATTGTCAAAAACATAATTCTGTCCTACATCGGATGAACAAACCTACTTTCAGAAGAACAACCAATTAGTATCAGGCCAAATTTGAACAAAGAATACCCCATTTAGGATTTCTTTCTGAACTTATTCATTACTTTCTCATTTTGCAGCGCTGCCCTCCTTTATTAAAAACTATTTACTACTTTGCACCAGGGTGAATAATTTTTGTGGCGCCAATTTCCAAGGTTAGATACAGGAATTTATCCGGGATGAGCAAAGTTCCAAATTTATATTTATTGCTCATCCCTACAAATTTTTTGCTCACCCATAGGGGGAAGCAGGGGAAGGCATAAATCTTGATTCATATTGCACAAAAATGAAAAGATTTGTTTCTACAGTTTACACTAGAAAAGTAGAAAATGTTTTTTTTCTATTCTATATATCTCTGAATTCTGAAAAGGAAGAAACTTCAGAGAAGACTGCACAGATTTTATTTAGTTTAACAATCCTAGACATTTAAAAAGTCCCAGGTTTTCAATAAAGGTTTACCCTATAGAGTGACTGAAAAAAAAATTTATTTTTGTATATTTAGAACACTACAAAAATATTTGCCTTTACTTTATAAGTAAGAATAAATATGTAAAAAAGATTACTTTCTCCATTAAAATCACTACAGCGATTTTTCAGAACTTATGTTCTTATTTATCACTTTGGAATTTTAAAATTTTCTCTCAACCCTATAATTTCAGCCTATGGGTGAGCAATTTAGCTTCAGGGGTGAGTGGCCGCTCCCTGGCTCACCCTTATTATATATATATAGTTGTTTTTACTTATTAACCAGAGGCTGGACCTCATAACAACATATTTTCTTTAATTCTTTCCGAACCATTGAAGTTCTAGCAACACTCGGATATTATTAATGCAAACAGGACCATATCGGGGGGGAGGAGGGCAACCGGGTGGTCAGGATTTTTATGAAAATATTTTGCAGGGTTCATGGTTTAGGCTGAAATCTATTTTTTTAAATCCACAAAACTACAGACACAAATTATAGATGTATTTACTATTTACAAATTCTCCATTTTAGGTTAAATAACATATGTAGGATTTGGTAACATTTGATGCAGATTTTACTGATTATTTTGGGGGATTTTTGTAATACCTCTTATATTAATCAACTAGCTGAAATGCCCAACGTTACTAATTTTCAAAAACACTAGAGAAAAAGAAATTTTGAATTTAAAGAAATTTAATTTTTAAAATGAAATCACAAAAGCCTTTGTCCCCACCCCCTGGGTACCCATGAGTTACTTTAAAAATTCAGCCAATAGCTACAGATATTTTAAAATTCAAGTTTAATGACTATGTTTAATAACAAAAAGTTCTTAGGTATATGACAACATTTAGATAAATTGACCAGTTCCAATACTAAATTATAAAAATGTTCTTTTATAGGAAACATACAAATCTAGCTAAAATTTCAAAATTTCTGTGTACTTTTCCAATCTACCCCTCCCCCCTTTAATAAACACCGTGTTACGGTCCTGCCCTGCTTAATATTGCAGAAGCCATGAGAGCTCAGCAGTTTGTTCGAACAGGAATCCTAGTAGGCCTTGTTATACTGTATCTGTTTATGGGAAGAACATCTGTTGAAAAATATTTAGCAAAAAAAACTATAGTGATAAGGTATGTGTTTTTACAAAAAAAAATAAATTGACCCCCCCCCCAGCATATCCTGGTTTTCAAGTACCTCAGCAGAAATAGGGTTAAGTGGACAAATATGACTAGTTGATGAATTCCAAAAAATTTGCTGTAGACTGTAATAGGCAACTTTATGTACAGGGTGTCCCAAAAAACATGGGAATTCAGTGACGAATTCGATATCGTTTTTTTTTCAAATAATTCTTTGATTTAGTATAGTGATACCTACTGAAAAAGCTGTAATCTGTAAGAGTTTCGTCTGCTATGTTTACATTTTGTTTGTTTATGTTTTGACTGCATCCGGTTGTACTTAGTAAAACAAGAAAATTGCAGTATACAAACAGAGTTCACTGTTCATCTTGTGGAGACATTACAGACACATCTTTACAGCCATTTACCGTTTTCATAAAATAAACTCTAGCAGATATAATAATATTATGGGTTTTAAATTAGGTATTACAATGCTAATTCATAACAATGACGATATCGAATTCGTCACTGAATTCTCATGTTTTTTGGGACACCCTGTAGTAAAATTTGTTGATTAAATTCCCAACTGCTTTCAGTTCTGTTGCTGATTTTGAAAAAGTGGAATTTCCTGCAATTACATTTTGCCAACTTTACACATTCAAAGACACAAGTATGACCATCATAGATCAAGTAAATAAATGGAAAAATGTGTCGGCGGAGGCTTTGAAAAAGTGGGCAATTGAAAATACTCAAACAAGAGATCAGGTTTTTAATTTCATTCAGCACAGGAGTGAATCAAGAAAGTTCCCATGCGATACTGTGAATTCTCATACTTATACTGGACCTTGTAGTTTCCCTTTTAAAATTTATGATTGTGCACTGGCGGATCCAAATTATCCAGGAAGAAGTGGATTATGTCATTCATTTGATGCTCAAGAAATGCAAACTTTGAACAGTTGCACATTGACTGATGACACCAAGCCTTGGTGTGCTGTCCACGTCTATGATAACAAATCATCAGTTATAGGCACTAGGCAGTGCTTTGGATAAATTATTATTAATTTCTTCTGTGACAGATAAAATAAATATTTGAGTCCTTACATTTTAAATACTGATTTTGATTCCTCAAGTGCTATTTCCCCTGCAATTTAATAAAATTCTAAATTCTATTTGTAGTTTTATTTCCATCTAAACCATATTTTTTTCAAATAATAAACTAGACCTAGATCCTAAGCACTGGGTAAAGGTGCATGGGGCTATTGTGATGAAAAATGCAACGGGGAATTACCAAACCAGCAGGCACCAGAATATATCGCTAGGTCTGCATTTGACAGTTTATGGAACAGAAGGATATTTCACTTTAAACCTTGGGATGCAGGCCATTGCCACACCTATTCTCCAAATGAAACATATCTGCCTAACCATCCTGGGCACTTATATGGGTTCTTGGGAAACAAAACACTGAACCAAAGTGTCTATGAGGTTTATGGATATCATGTCTATTTACATTCCTCTAAGGTAATAGTGCATTTATTGCAAGTTCTTAATATTTGACATCGTTTGTTTGACGTTTCTAAACAAAGGTCTTGATCTGGATTATTTGTTCCTGTCAAAATCTTCTGTTTCAAAAAGTTTGTTTTGTCTTTTTACTCATTGTTGTCCATGAATTATACCATTTGTTGCGTTTACGTCGTTAACGATGATTTATAATTAACAATAATTTAATGTAAAAAGGCTGGGCAAAGTCCCGTTAACGGAACAGAGGGTTTCGAAAATTCACGGAAGAGTTGGTTAACAAACGGCAAAAACCGTTAATTTTTAAACTGCTAACAAAATAGATTAGCCATTTTTGTAAAAAAAATTAAAGCTTGAAAACAAAAAATGGTAAATGGTAATTATCGTTTTTTCTGCTCCAAATTACATTAAACCTTAAAATAAAAAATTATCTGTTTTGATGATTTTAAATGTTGTCTGTGTTACAACCTTGAATGCATAGAATAGAGAATAGATTTTGGATTTTGATAAAAAAAAAATTGGAGTTTGACCAGTCGTGAAAGGATCTGGGTTCTCCTCAGAAAAGGATAAATATAGTTGATTTGGATATCTAGAAAAGGATAAATATAGTTCAACTGCTAGTGCCGTTAACGATTTGACAATCTGTTAACGTTGTTTATACTACAAAAGACCATTAACAGCTGCACCTTTAACGATTTTATAACCATTAACGATTTTTTTGGAAATAGCCCTTTAACGGCTGCGCTGTTATCGATTTTTTAATCGATAGCAAAATTTTGTTCCACCCCTTCGCGCTGTTTAAAAAAATGGTAAATGTCGTTAACCATACCTTTAAAATTAACGGCTACCTGAATTTTTTTTTTAACGGTTAGAACTAACAGTTAAGGAAACAGCTAGAAAAAGTTGGAACTTGCCCAGCCCTAATCGTAAATGATATGTAAACGTTAACAATATATTTTATTGCATAATGTTTATTGTTTTAGATAGTAATGAGGTATTAGTTCCTCATTAGTAAATTTATGATGATTCTAACTTTTATTTAATTCATGGGAAATCCAGTGTTAATTGAAAAAAACTACTGTTCCTCGCGCTAAGCCCCAGCAATGAATTTTAAATTTTTTATAATAAAATGAGTTTTTATTAACATGATAAAATTTTTAAGCATTTCTGGGCCTCTGATGTACTAAGGGAAACTGGACAAGCAAAGCAAATACTACTGAATAGGGGAGAAAATATAAAGGTCAATATTTAGAATTTCGTTCTGTTCAACAGATTTAGTTGATTTCTTATGAATGGTCAAAGGATTTAAAAAATGAGAGCTTTATCTCTATAATCATTGACCAATCAGATGCAAGAAATAGTAGTAGGTTGTTTACAACGAGGTTATAGTATATAGAGTGATGATGTTATCATAAATTAAGTCCTTAAAACTTGAAATCAAAAGTGTATGTGTGAGTGTGCACACGTAGTTCAGTGCGCCGCGGCTAGAACAGGCTCTCTCTCTGACTTGTTACTCAACGCGGCATGTGTGCAAAACTCCTTTGGGCCTCTGCCACTACTAGCAGTATTTTTATACACAGTGATCCAAAGGTTCCTTGACTCTCACGCTAAAAACAATAAGAATTTTTCGAATTTTTGTTTAAATACTAAATACTAAAGCAAACACGATTATTTTATAGTTTAAAAAATATATGTGAGCTAGTGAGGTAAATTCATAGACTCAGGCCTTTGCAACACTTCAAAGTCGGCCCAGTCTCAAAAACTGATGCAACTTTTCACAACACTTAGGATTAATGTGCATGCAACCGACCAATTTAGTCTTAAAGGTTTATATTTTAAATTTTAGGTTGAGTTTGAGCGTGAAATAGAAACCCGTCTCCCAGCAGTATTTAACTGCATTGAAGACAAGGAAAGGTTTTAAATCAGGAATCTATAATCTAACTTTGCATGGGTGTCTATTTATTTTTTGTATCCAATAAACGTACAAACGACCGAACCGACCAGACCCACATTTTGCGTGGGAACTAACTTGACCCCAAGGAAGGTTTGTTGATGTTCAGATTTACAAAATTCGTTTCCAAAAACTTTTGATTTTTGTCAAATTTTATATTCTACAAAATGTTTTATTTTTGGTTTAGTGAAGAGAAAGTGTTGAAACCTTGAGCAAAAATAAAAGTTGAAATAGAAGACATTCGCGATAGCCAAGTAATTTAAAATCAATAAAACTCAACATTTTACTTTAGGAGTACAGCTTTACAGACTGTGTATTTGAGTATATTTTTGAAAAGACAGGATGCAAACTTGATTGGTTTTCTGATGAAGCTTCTGTTAATGTTCCATTGTGTGGTAGTGCAGAAGATATTAAAAAGCTGTATGATCTGATGGACAACATATCTAAATGGACGTTTAAAACCATCTCAGAAAGTTCAGGTAAATAAAACCCAAAATTATTCTAACCATTTAACATACAGGGTGTCCCACGAAACATGAAAGTAGCAAGACAAATTTATTGTTTCAAGAATTGTACATGTATGCACTCCTGTATACCGAGTCAATTAGCGCCTCATCCAATCAGGGTTCAGTCATATAGTGTATGAAGTACGTAGTCTTAATGTTACAAAAAAATCAAAGTTCAAAGACGACTTTTAAGTTGTCTTGCTACTGTCATGTTTCTTGGGCCATGGGACACCCTGTACAATAAATAATGTGTTTTAATTTATCTCTTGAATTGTAGGTTGTTACTCACCATGTGTTAAAGAAAACATTATTATAAAGTCTATTAAAAGAGAGAAGATAAATTGGGCCGTAAACTGGTATTCGGAATTTTTTCTTGAATCTTATTCAGGTCGTGTTAAGGTATTTTTACAACATTAGATATACTATATGTTCAATTATGATAAAATGGTTTAATTTCAAATTTTTAGAATGACATGTCAAATCACAACGATATCCATAAAAGTATTGTCTAATATAAAAGTGACTCGTGTTGTTTTGCTGCAAGAAAAAAACAAAGTAATTTTTAGTGTTTCACAAATTTCAAGCTAGAATTAACCCTTTACCTCTCACATTATTGATTAAATAAAGGTTTCAAGGGTACCATTGTGATTTAGGCATGCCCCATTTAAAATTAATTCAGCCGGTCTCTTTAATAGATAACTGAAGAAAGCCTTGTGTATGATGGCTGGGAATTAATAAATGGACTCGGCGGGCTCCTTGGTCTTATTCTTGGATACTCAATTCTATCTTTATGTGATTATCGGATCATTTGTGTCATCTCTTTCTTTAAACAGCATTTAAACATCAATTAAACCTCTATTAAAGGGACTGTAAAGGAAAAATGAAAGGGGGTATAGGCTGAAAGCTAATCACTTTAGTTCTTGATCGCGACCCATGAAAGTTATATATGGTTGTTGTCGGTTAAAGGAACAAGATTCTGATGATGAACAGATAGACAACGGAATAACCCTCAAATCAAAATCGATAATGCAGAAAACTCTTTATTTCCTAAAAAAAATGAAATGAATAATGATAAATAATTATTACAATGGTTTACGAATTTATAATGAAAAGATTCTTACGATCTATTTGAGTATTTGTGGGTTAAACTGTCGGGGAGTCCTAAGACGCTTTTTTATACATTAAAACTTCTGAAAGAGTGACAATTAAATGTTAAGGAAAGTCACTAATTCTTTATATGAAAATATTCTTTGCTTAACTTTGAAGTGGTTCACAATTAATAAAAGTGTTTATATTCCGTTGTCGGAGAACAAAGAGAAGCGGGCTGAAATTGTTTGGTTTGGTTTCTCGTCTCCGAGAGGAGCTTTTAGGTTGAAGACGACATTACATGGAAGGGGGGGGGCTTAATGTTAATGGTTGACAATGGTGTTCCTGTCTCGAGAAATTGATATAACACTGTGTTAAAAGTATACGAAAGTTCATATATGTAAAATTTAGAAAATCTTAAACTTAAATCAAGTGACCAGAACTATCACCAATGGCAGAGCCGTATACTGGTCACGTGTCTCCGCCTGTATCACGTGACCACTTTACTACACTGCCATTGGTGGAATTTCTGGTCAAGCAATACGGACTTATAAATAATACTATGAATTAAATCTATAGAAAATAGAAATAACAAATATAAAATTAGAATCTAGGTTACAATTAGCTTTCTCTGGGATATCATCGTTTTCAGATTGGTTGCTTATTTGCTGAATTTTATCTTTTTAAACCCACTACTTTTATACAAAATGGTAAATATATTAATTTTTGTTTAAATTTGACAAAGTTGTATATCAGTTTCTCGAGATAGGAACATCAGATATAACTTTCATGGGTCGCGATCGAGAGCAAAAGTGATTAGCTTTCAGCCTATACCCCCTTTCATTTTTCCTTTACAGTCTCTTTAAAGGGACTGTAAGCGGGGTTTCACGTGACTTATATTAATAATATTATAATAACTTATAATATTAATCTGAGAGAAAGATAGCTATTTTTCCCCTAAATTGTAAATAACAAATATTAAAGTAAAAAAACGAAGCACTGGAATAACTTGTTTTTAAAGATTACGTACACAAACAACCTCAATATTTCTAAAATGGTACCTTTCTGCCCAGCTTGCCAACTGCACTCAGTACACTGAACCTCTATCAATATCTACTCTGTGATTTGTGTCTTACATTTGCTCTTTAAGCATGGGTAGGCTCTCCAGTCTCCACGCAGGACACTGAACCTCTATCAATATCTACTCTGTGATTTGTGTCTTACATTTGCTCCTTACGCAAGGGTAGGCTCTTCAGTCTCCACGCAGGACACTGGGGACCAGATTTAGTTAATAGAGAGAAGAAGCTGAACTATGCCTACGCAGTTCAACCATGCCCCGTGATTCATTAAATCCAGACCCTCTCGAGACATTTATATATTTACCATGGGAATATATATTATTAAAACAGAAACAATCTCAAGGAATAATAATTGTCTTAAAATATTTTTTTTAAAGTGAATATTTGCAAATTATCTTTTTTCCAATCCACAATCCGAGTACGTTTCCCTTATGTCCATTTGACAGCCCAGATTTTTATTTTGAATAATCTTTTTTGTTTGTTTATTTTCTTGTGATTTTAACAATTTTATTTTTCGATTTTCGTTAAAACTGACGAGGGTCAACCCAGACCGAAATATATTTTCAATAAATGTGGAACTAACATCTACTTTTTTACTCTACAGAGGTTTGGTCTATCACCATCACCGAATCTTAAATTAGATTGAAACCTTTACATGAGTTTATTTGAGAGAAGTTTGTTCGTGATTTTAATAATTTATTTCAGTTCGACTATTTTCAATATTATTATTATAAGGATAAAATAGTTGTTTTAATAAGTTACTTCTACTATCACATGTTTTAAAAAGAATTTTACAAATAAAATGAGTTTTATTTTTAATGGAGAATGCCATTTGGGAAAAAAGTTCATTAAGGAAAAAAGAATTAGATACATTTTTCGCACCATGCACACTATTCTTAAATGAATTTACAAAATTAAAAAGATGACATTTTCACTGGAACAATACAATTTCAAATATGGCGGGGATGTCCTGTACATGCAGTGTATAGTGTACACTGTACAGGAGTACAATTGTTGACAACATAATTTTGTATAGCACATCATATTAACTTATTTTTTCCACGGCTTGATTATTCACAGACAAAGTTAAAAAATATGATTTGGTTTCTGTATACCACAGTCCAACAACTTCACAAGATTGCGACATAAAGTGAATAGTATGTTATTGATGTCAATAAATATATAAAGGGAAGCCCCATTTAAAATGGTGGCATGTGTACCATTCACAACGATGAAGGAGCTATTGTCACTTATACATGTGCTAATTTAAAAAAACTACACGTTTAATTTGAATTTTCAGGATCAGTCAAACTTTTTAAGATACCATTGTGAATAGGACATGCCACTTAATAAAAAGGGATATTCTTTAAGCCTTACTGTACTGTAATGTACTGTACTGTACTGTACTGTACTGTACTGTACTGGGGAATGATTATGTAGAAAACGAATTCTAATGGGGGGGGGGAGCACTAAGCATACACGAGGACCTCCCCAAAAAATAACCGATCTACGAGCTGATAATAATACACTTTAACGTTAATTTTTCATATCAAATTCTAGAAAAAAACGTTTTCTGATAAGTTTTCTGTGTGAATTTTGAAATTTTATAAAATCGAGGTATTTTCCATGGATGTATTGACAATGAAGTTTACAAGTTTAGTTGATCTTCTATCTCTACAATTTGCCATGTCCGTTTACATGTTGTGAAAATTATTTCGTTTATAGGTTTTCCATTTTCCTATTCAGAGAAACCATAACATTGTGGAATAGGAAGACGACATTCAAGCCATCATATCTTTTTTGGACGTTGTTTTAAAGCAAATAGTGTGAAAATCAACTTAATAAATGGGGTTAGGTTTTATACACTGCAACATAACTGTGAGTCGTGTTTATCTGACTTTTAAATCAGAACTTTTAAGTCGTCTTCCTATTCCAAAGTTTTATGGATCTTTCTGTTCTAAGCGAAAACACATAAATACTATATAAAAAGTTTGTTAGGCCAAAAATACAGTTTGCATAGAAAATTAACTTTCAAGTTAAATATTAAATAATTATATGGCAACGGCCAACCTAGAGGGTCACGTGAAATTTCATTAACTGAAATTAATCAATGGTATCTTTAAGCGTAAGTGACCCTCCATGCAAAGATGGCAATTGCCGATTCACTAGGATTACAAGTGTTTAATTCTGATTATTGATATAAATTTTTCTGCAGAAATAACTTTAGTAAAAAAACCACACTTGAAAATAAACTGTTTTAAAAATTATAAACATTGATATAATTTTAATACTTGGTCACAGAAAAATTTTAAGGAAACCGTTGTGAATCGGGCATTGTTATCTTTACATGGAGGGTCACTTAAACATTACGCTGCCATGCTCTTTAAGTGTAAAATCCCTGCCATGCTTAATGATAGACGATAATTAAATGTTACAAAAAAAGGTTAATTTTAACTTTGATAGTTTAATGATTGATAATTAAATTCTTACTATTTTGACAATTGTAAAACGATGATGAAGGGTGATCACTGATCATTAAAAAAAAACTAGTTTGTCTTACTTATAAAGTGTATCTAAACCAAAACACGACTGCATTACAATTAAAAATTACTGTACTGTACTGTACTGTACTGTACTGTACTGTACAATTAAAAGGACGTACACGCTAATCCGAATAAACTCAATATTTTCTTCTTGTTTTACATTTAGAAAAATATTACATATTTGAATACATGGATAATGATGATGAACAATGGGATAAAGTCAAATTTAAATACTAAAGGGACTGCAGACGAAAATTCAAGTGACCCTTAATTCTAAGAGTGACATTTCCAATTCACAACGAACGATAATGAAGACGATACCGCCGTGTGTCTATCTCAAAATTGTTCAATGCTAACATAGACGGTGGTTCAACCAACCGGTACCGTTGACAGTCGGACATTCACTTTTTAAAATCGAGGACTACTTTGATTTACGCATACAGTCCCTTTAAGTTGGGAATGTGGCAAGGAAGTTGATTAATAAATTCAAGTTTCACTATCAAGCTAGTTGGCTAAGCTGTAACTTAAACATGGCTATTGCGACATACGCATAAATATGGTTGTGTAGGTATATTTAGGGAGGTTGCAATAACACTCCTGGTTGTGTAGGTATATTTAGGTATGGGGGATGTTGCAACTGTTACAACTTGTCCTTAGTTCCAAGAATGGATGATATGGAGGGTAGAAAGGCAACAACCACGGACAGAAGCAGAGCTAAAAATCAAAACATATATTTAAAATATCTTGAAATCTAGAAGTTAAAAAAATTCAGATAACCTGAATAGATTTTGACATTTCTATGATGTCCTTATTAATCTAATAAGACAAAACAAAGTTTAATAATGAAGAGTTCAATGAATTTGAACTACCTCAAGTCTTAAAACCCGATTAAAATCCTTCGATATTTAATAATGCAAAATTTAATGAATTTGAACTACTCAAATGTGAAAACCCGATTAAAATCCTTCGTTATTCTTAAACTTTGAATCGGTGGTTCAAATTTAAACCGACAGGAGGTAGTTAGCGACGTAGCTCAAATTCATTAAAAGCCCTAGAATGTTTACAGAAAAAAAGTTTACCTATTAAAGGTAGAATATTACAAAGTGTTAGAGTTCTGGAGGTTACAGCTAGAGCTTGAATATCCTCATGGAGGTCATTAACCTCAACCTCAAGCTCACTCTTCTCCGCCTGAAATCGGTCCGTGTGTAAATTTGTCCAAAAAACGACAACACGTCTGAATCGATTTAGCCCAATTTTGTTGAATTACCAGTCTGTTGGAAAAAGAAAATGTGGTTTTTGTTTTATTTAAGAAATCCACTAATAAAAATGAAAAGTATTTGAAATTAAATTGCACTTTGAAGGCAGATATTTGGAAAAAAAAGGCAATATTTTATAAAATTATCATTTTTGTATCAATATTACTCGCGGCCCTAAGCTTTCAAAAAAAACCTAGTTTCTAGAACCCTTCCCTCCCCCCACATTTAGCATAAAAATACCTGAATAGAAATTAATTTTTCTTTAGCTCTGAGTAGTTTAGCAATTTTCTCTTCAGCAGCGGCAAGTGCGCACTCAACCGCGCTCAAGTCTCCACAAGAGCTACAGGAAATATTAAGCGCACTATCACTCGAGTCCAACGGACTCAACTCTTCATGTGCACTGTCATTAAATTTAGCGCTGGAAGGCTTTATTGTATCTGTATTTGTCTCACTAGCACTAAGTCGAGGAGTATTTAAAAATCTAGATTCTTCTCGCGGATTTTCTTGTTCAGCGCGGTTTTTCGCGGGCTTTAAGGTTTCCACGTGGTTTCCCCCAAGGACATAAGACTCAAGAGTCCCAGAACTGGAATACATCGGAACACAAGATGCCTTGTACAAATATTGAAATTAGAAATTTTAACAGTTAAACAAAGGAATTGTCCAAATTAGTAAAAATAACAACTTATTAAATAAAATTGAAAAAAGCTTACATAGGCATCACCGTCTTTTATCTCATTATCTCGAAGCTTTTCCTAAAACAAATATTCCTTGGTATTTTTTCATAAAAACTGTGTTGTTGTTTGATCATAGTTTTTGATCAAATTGTATTTTCTATGCTAACTTAAGCTGGGAGCTTTTAAACAAACGGAATTAATCCGAAGCGATTCTAAATCAGTCTTCTTTGGAGATTTTATCAATAAGTTATAGGCTGTAGCCATTTGAACAGATTAAAAATCAACTCCACAAGATCACAAATTAATTTTTGAATATCTTTTCTGCTTGCTGCAAATTTTGCAAAATAATGGTTAGTGTTTGTTAACTGATTACGGTTAATTGACCCCCCCCCCCTTCATAAATATTTATCCTAGTTACCTTTAATAAATAGTTTTCTTCTTCTAGGTTTGAAATCTTGAGATTTAGTTCAACTAAATCAGAATCCCGCCCTCCTCCACCCTCTCTGTTTGAATTCTCCTAATACACACAAAAAAATGTTATAACATATTTCCAGGAATATTTTTACGTTCAGGAAGGGGGGGGGGGGATATTTTTTAAGCCTTAACGCCTGTCCTTTTAAGGTTAAACATGAAACTAAAAGACTAAACAATTCAATTTCTATTCTATATCAACTGGTTAAATAAAAATGTTCCCTATTGATTGGTTGGTTGGTTTAATGGTTGACTAATTGATTTATTGATTAATTGATTGATTGATAATCAATTGATTGATTCGCGCACCTGTACTCTGACCTCCATCTCCCTAACGAGGCTGTCCTGGGTCTCTATTAACCTCTCTGCATCCTCCAGCTTGTTCTTCGTGTTGTTTAAATCCTGAAAATATATCAATTAGAGACCGGAGAAGATGGAGAAGTTTCAATTCGGACAGCGGAAAAACTTACAGATTCCTTTTACTCCGAGAGCGGAGAAGCTTACTGTGGATTTACTCCGAGAGCGGAGAAGCTTACTGTGGATTTTGTCTCCGATGGCGGAGAAACTCGGTAAAGCCTTTTTCTACATAACAGCAGCAGCAATTCTGAGATGGAAAGGTACAAAAATCATGGCTTTTCAAAACATCTAAGTTAAGTTTTTTCGTTACTTCTTTTTAGTGCTAATTCTTATTTTTACTCCCCCCCCTCCACCTCAATTCCACTCACGTAAGACATGATTGTATCTAAAAAACCAATTTTATCTAGCTATCTGACCTTCTGACTTATTTTTTTAAAAATCTATCTATAAAGGTCAATTAATTACCAATTATACATACTAATCTTGAGGGGTAGTTTGCCAAGTTCGGAGAAAAAACCTTCCAATTTGGCGATAAAAATCTGCCAATTTGAGTCTACGCTAGAATAACAAAAAAGCTAGAAGTTAAACTATGTAACATTCTAGAACGCGAGAGGTTCAAATTGAAGTGGTTCAACTAAATCTCGTGTTTATGAACTTGAAGTCTGGCCCTAACTGATAGTTAAGGAATATTGTATACCTGAAGAACAACTGAGTTAAGGAATATTGTATACCTGAAGAACAAC
The DNA here is from genome assembly GCF_000591075.1 of Eurytemora carolleeae. NCBI lineage: Eukaryota > Metazoa > Arthropoda > Copepoda > Calanoida > Temoridae > Eurytemora > Eurytemora carolleeae. The sequence goes on along the minus strand of NW_019397569.1, from coordinate 136,571 downwards.
TGAAAGTTAAGGAATATTGTATACCTGAAGAACAACTGAATTATCTGTTCTGGCTTCTCTCAAAGCGTCTTTTAGGGAACTTATCTCAGTCTCATTCCTCTCCCGAGTCCTGGAACATGAACAGGGTTTAAAGGACTTGAAACTAAATGTCAAGTGACCCTCCAATCAAAGAGTTACATGACAGGTTCACAACGGCATCTTTCAGTGCTTAGGATAGGATCCGTTGGATCCGCAAGATTTTGGTTCGTCGGATCCGCAAGATTTTGGTTCCCTGGATCCGAATCCGAAAAAATATGCGGATCCACATGACAAAATATTAACCGAAAACTGCAACAAAAAAAAACTTGTTTACTCTCTAAAACCGATTCTGAACTATTGAAAAAAGAGAGATTATAAAATTTCCTGATTTTTGAGTGGTTCATAAGCGAAAAAAATAAAACAAAAAATTTCCAATATCATACCTGACAAGATCCTCTACAAGTCCTCTAAGTCTGTTGGCCTCGTTAAGGCCGGACACGTCTAGGGAGGAAATCAGGAGGCTGTTCTCCCCCTGGAGGATATCATGGTCCTCATCCTCACCATCAGGTTTAGATCCTTAAATATTCAGATTTATCTTTTTAAGCATGTCAAGCATGTCAAGCATGTCAAGCATGTCAAGCATGTCAAGCATGTCAAGCTTGTCAAGCTTGTCAAGCATGTCAAGTAGGTCAAGCATGTTAAGCATGTCAAGCATGTCATGAGTTAGATTAAACTCGTCCATGCCTTACCGTCTAATGAGTCAGTTGATGAAATCATTCTGTCTGTTAGATTAAACTCATCTTCTTCTTCTTCTTCCCGGGAACCATCATTCTTCTCCCCCCGTCCTCCGTTCAATAGTGTACTCCCATTCTAAATCAAATCAAATCAAATCAAATCAAATCAAATCAAATCAAACAAATCAAATCAAATCAAGTAAAATTCAATTCTAAAATAAGTCCAAAATTAATTCCTGCTCAATTTCTACTTAATTCCAACTCATTATCAGTTCAATTCTAACTTAATTCCAACTCAATTCCAACTCAATTCTAACTCAATGCCAACTCAATTTCAACTCGAAACTCAACTCAACCATACCACCACATACTCGACCATTTGAGACCCGAAACCCAAATTAATTAATTACCTCTATAATCAATTCTGATATGGCATTTTCAATATATAAATCTTTATTTGACTCCTCCTCCTCCTCCTCTTCCTTCTTGGCTCTATTGTTGACCTCCTCCTGCAGCAAGCTGATTCTCTCAGTCAGCTTCTTATTCTCTTCTGCAGGATAAAACATTCAAGACGAGAGCTTAGTCTCGAGTATACATTTCTTAGTCTCAATTTTAACCATAAAAGTTTGACCTGACATAGTTCTGTTGTTGTTTTAAAGTAGAATAAAATCTATGAAAAATGTATCCCATTAAATTTCATGACTGGAGACCTATTTTAGTCGCGGAATGAGTCTAATCTTTCCTTCAGTCAAATCCCAAGGGTCTTAGAGTTCTCATGCTGACTTGAGGTGGACTTGGTTATAAAGGGAAAACTGTTTGATAGTACATTTTTGTGAAAATTACTTCTTACATATCAATTTTGTTTCAATATTTTTTTTTATAAAAAAAAACTTGAGTTGAAATATTGCCTTTGCCTTCACCTTCTCAACATTAAGGAATCAATTAAAAATTTTAGTTTTTAACTATTTATCTCTTCAGGATCCTTGTTATGTAATTTTTTCAACTTTTAACCCATGCTGATTTTTCGATTTTTAAATAAAACAAAACATCTAAAAAATCAACGTTTTCAAGTTTTAAAACTTGATAAATATATCAAGTTAATTTTGTAATACATATTTTTGCGTTCGGAAATTAAATCTAATTCACGTTTTCGGAGTTGTAAACCCGCAAATTCGTGGCAGCCAAAATTTGCAATCAATTAGATGGTTTCCCTGTTGCATTCAAACATTTCGACCCTGGTTTCAGGGTGTTGTAATGTAAATATCAGGGATTCAATAGTGTCAAAAGTTTGATCAAATATTGGAAAAAAATATTACAGTTGAATGTGATGTTTTCCTAGTATATTATTGTACAAAGATTTCATGGATTTGAACTCTGCTTCTAAATTGATTAAGCTTGTTTCTGAAATCTTCATTTTGTTCACACACTCGAGTCTATCATCAACTGAACACAAGAACCATATTTTAACAAATACAAAGTTAGAATTTATTCTGTTTTTGAGACTCCCTTCTCTTCATTTTTATTTAAGGCGTATCTTTAAATAAAGAGTTAATTAGAACTACTTCTACACTGTACTTTACAGTCCAGTCTAAGGAGATAAATCTGAAACACCGCTTTGCAACAATGTAATGAAGTTTTTTTAACATTTTTTTCTAGTTTAATTCGGTCCCATTTAAGTTTTTGGTTTAAGTTGTCAGACACATAGCGACCCTTTGATCTGGTTTTCACAATTTCTCAAATTAACTTTATTGTAAATAGTAAATCCAGATCAGAACGAAATTGCTCCTTGCTGTATGGTAAAAATATGGTTGCCTAGTTTTTTAATATTGAGTTTAGCTGCCAGCTGATACGCCTCCTTATCCTCCATCAGCTTCTTGGTCTCCTCCCGGAGCTTATCCTCACCCATACTCTTCCCGTAGGTGCTCAGCTGACTCTCCAGAATCTCAACTCTAAACGACAAACTTTTAAACAACAAATTCAAAAATTATTTTGTCTGACGGATTAAAGGGCCAGAAAGCGTAAAAGCCCGCATAAGTCTCGAAAAAATATTATTGAAGCAAAAGGAATTGACGAGGAAAACAAGATAATCAACAAGGAATGCCTGCATTCATCTGTCAACGCTGTATTACCCTGGAGAATAGAGGTTTTTAACCTCTCTGGGTCTAGGCTTGCTATGGAAAAGCTCAACTTGCACTCCATAGAAACAGGTCTGATTTACCAGTTTTTAAATAAAACCAACAACCAATGGGAAACGTGTTAATATCCATCAACCACGGATCTTCCTAATGTGGAGAAGCATCAAGTACAAGTATAATTTAAAAGTACTGCCCAAGATGTTCTTATAAGACTCCAACTGTTGATAAACTACTCCTAGCCAAAACTCCTTTTATCACAAATGTCATTATTTATAAGAGGAGATTCTGACATTGGGTCCTTCAAATTTTCAAAACTCCATGCTTGGTGCAGCGTTTTTTTTTTATTTCCTCACCCTTTAACAGAGATGGGAAACAATTATTGTGTATAGATCTAATTTTAGTAATGTCATCAACATTCAACAATCTACAAACCTGCTGAGATAGCAAATTCTAGAAAACTAACAAGGATTACTATTTCATTATTATTATTGTTGATGGGTTCTGTGTGAGCAGCTGGGATGTTAAACTTCCTTGCAACAAACCAGAAATATCAGACAGAATTAAAAAGAAGCAGAGATTAGCAGAAAACAAATGAATAGAATTGGAATACTGTTATACTATAAAAATAATATAGTATAAGTTTTTAATTATCTTTTATAAAAACCTTTTTAAAATAAAAATTGTTAAAAACAATAAAAAATGATAATTGGGACATAATTGATACGAGAACCCCTCCCATGAGCGTAGATGTTTACACACTTAAATTAATTAAAGAGAATTGCTACACATTCACAAAAGTTACTGTTATGTAAAGGGGGGGGGGGAGTCTAGGTACGTATTTCCTGTAAATTCATAATTATACCTGATATTCAAATATGCAGCTAGGCGTTTTTAAACGATATTTTGATAGTATGACATTATGGGTAAACGGTTAGAAAATCAAATAGTATATATTGAAGAAGAACTCGAGTAACATGACAATGTACCTTGTTAATAACCTATCCTCGTCCATCAGTGCTCTCCATCCGCTTTTACTGGCGTTCTAAACAGTATCATTTAATCAGAACATAATCAAATCTAACAAAATGTTTAAAATATTTAAGATAAATAAGATAATTCAAAAATTCAGATAAATGTAAAATCTTTCCATTCTTTAATAAATCTATGAAAACAATTTAAAACCTTAATTCAATAAAAAAAATCTTAAAACCATAACCAAATTTCAACAAAACGGAAAAAACAGCATTAATTTTCTTTTTACTTAAAAATTTTAAATAAATTATTATTTAATTAATTGTTAATTTCCAGGAAGAAATAACTTTTTTCTTTTGATCTGTGTCCGAATTTAATGAATTTGAGCCGCGTCTTAAATCCGCCAAAAACCGGTTTCAATTGAGCGCCGGCTTAAATATTGAAACATTGAATACAAGTTTAAGTGAAACCAACCATATTTGGGCCGCAGCTTAAATTAAAGCCGCCGCTCAAATTCTTTAAATTCGGTCTCTGGTTTCAATTACTTTAGAAATAAAAAAATAACATTAAAAAAACCACCTTTACTATTTTTCATAATCATAATGATTTCATAACTACAAGTTGATTAAGCCCGTATTGTTGATTATGTAATCTTTAAACAGATTAACAAATATTGCATAATAATACAAGCAAAGCAATCTTTGGACATTTATATTACTAAATTAATAGTGATATCAAAATTAATATTACTACAAAAATTCACCAGAAAATTGAACCCAATGTAGAAATCTAAAAAAGCGTTCATGAAGTATTTTAAAAAAAAGATAAAATGTGTATTTCCACTTTTCATAGAAAATAAAACCTAAAAAATTTGCGGATTTTCCTATATAAGGTTGATTGAAATATGCACACACAACTTTTGAAGAAACTAGTCAATAACTGTCCTGTAAAAATGATGTTACCTCCGTGTCATTTACAATTTTTTGCAGGTTTAACAGTTTAGTTTCCAACATTTGTTCTCTAGCCAAGGATTCCTAATAAAAAAGGTTTATTCGAATTTATATTCCATTTAATCCAGGAGCGTATTCAAGAATTTGTCCAGGGGGGGGGCTTACATTTATTTCTCTTTCCAGGGGGGGGGCTCAGTCCCCATAGCCCCCCCCCCCCCCAACTGAATACGCCTCTGATTTAGTCTGTGTCTTTGTTGTCAATTTGCATAAAGGGACAGGAGCCATAAATTCAGTTTACTTTCCAGTTCTAGAGTGGAATGTTTGATTTATAACTGTATCATTAAAAACTGTTAAAGTTTAAATTCGATGTCCCAGTTTCTCTCCTAAAAAACAGATTATTTAAAACTGTGGTTTCCATACTAAAGTGACTTGCGCATTTCTATTACAGCAGCAGGAGAATGAAAATAATCAGAATTAAACACTTTTTACATTAATAATGTAATTAAGTTTTTTTTGCGTCGCTTGACACACTACAGTCTCATTTGACTGAAATCAACTTCAGAAAGTTAAAATTTAAATATATAATTAAATATGATATCAAAATATTTAAAAAATTGTCAAATGTTTTAATTTTTTAGATTTAAAGAATGTACTTTGCTTGTCTATTTCTTTTCCTAAGATTATTACATTTTAATTTATATTTTAAAACAAAGACAGACAGAAACAAATTATGCAACATTGACAAAAATATTTGCCACAATCTGCGATCTGCAATCTGCAAGCTAGCAAAACTAAAAAATAAATACCCTGGTTGTTACTGAAGAAATATGCAGGAATACACCCCCCCCCCGGCCTTCTTTTTTTAGTTTGTAAAATATGTTTATCAATAACTTTATGAACCGCTAAATTGACGAAAATAAATGCATTTTTGGATGACAATTAACAAATAGGAATTAATTTACCCTTCACCCAAGAGGGGGGGGGGGGGGGTGTTAATCATTCATGAATATATGTTATAACACTGTACCTGGATATATGTATTGAGCTGGTAAAGGTCCTGTGGTCATCATTATCCTCATTATCCTCATTATTATCATTATCATCATTCTCATCATTCTCATCATTCTCATCATTAGCTCATCATTATCATCATTATCATCATTATCATCAATATCATCATTATCATCAATATCATCAATATCATCATTATCATCATTATCATCATTATCATCATTATCATCATTATCATCATTATCATCATTATCATCATTATCATTATCATCATCATCATCATCATCATCATCATCATCATCATCATCATCATCATCATCATCATCATCATTATCATCATTATCAGCATTTCATTATTACCATGATTTTCGTTAATATCATCATTTTTATCATTATCATGATTTTCGTTAATATCACCATTTTCGTTAGTATCATCATTTTCGTTAATATCACCATTTTCGTTAATATCATCATTTTCGTTAATATCATCATTATCATCATTAAATTATTTTCATGATTTTCGTTAATATCATCATTATCATGTTTTTCGTTAATATCATGATTTTCGTTAATATCACCATTTTCGTTAGAATCATCATTTTCATTAATATCATGATTTTCGTTAATATCACCATTTTCGTTAGTATCATCATTTTCGTTAATATCATCATTTTCGTTAATATTATCATTTTCGTTATTTGTATCATTTTCGTTAATATCATCATTTTCGTTAATATCAATATCAATGTACTTTTATTCCTCTTGTGATATCTATGTACAGGGTTAACTACAAAAAATGAGACTTCGGAGAGTATTTTAAAATAACTTTTTATTTAATCTTGGTTCCCTTGAAACTTGCAACTTGAAACTTGTTATTTTTAACACCGTCTAATAAAGACTATATTATGGTCAACATAAATAATCTTTATGGGTAACCCTATAACTTTACAATTCGTTTTGTGTTCATTTCTTATTAAAAATAATTAATCAATATAAACTAGATTAAATATTTATCATAAAAACTTACTTTTGCCTCTTTACCATCAGGTAGGAAAAGCTTCAGGGTGGCAATTATGCAACCATGGGTAACCTTAATAAATAAAATATGTAGAAAATGCGAACAAAATCCTAATTTGTAGGAGGACTAGTTCGCAATATTCATTCAATATTTAACACTTTTTTTCTAATTTTAGTCGGTAAAATGTGTCCTTAATTATAAAACAGTTTTTTTTCACTTGTAATTGTTTGTTAAAATATTTAAAAATAGCATAATTAGAACAAATTATGCGTCACTCTGATTATTTATTAATAATCCTCAATACTCACCTTTCTTGAGTTTTCCATGACATCCACGCCAAACTGTAGAATGTCCCCCGAACATACCTAAATCAATCAATCAATCAACCATTTAACCACTCAATTCAACAATCAATCAAACAACCATCTAACAAATTTAGAAATACATATCTGTCAATTAATCCATAAATAAAAAAAAAACTTTTATGCAATGAAAAATATAATTTTCAAAAAATATCAATTAATCAATAATTTACCTCTCTCGGTGCAGACTCTTCTGTTCCTTTGCTTAACCTAAAGTTAATAATCTTATAACAAATCACATTTTAAAATTTCTTTTGTTGGACTTAACATTCAAAAAGTGAAAATAGGCGCCCCACTCATTCACTTCCAATATATGCATTAGGCTGGTCTGTTAATTTGAATCTAATAGATGTCCTAACGGCTGAACCGATCAGGCCCAAACTTTTGATGGACAAAATTATCCAAAATCTTTTAACATGACAAAAAAAAACCATCCAAAACATTTAGAATTCAAAAATAAACCTATCACTCCCAAAAACATTGAAATTTACAACAGAACCCTAATATGCCCGGGTTATTTATGATTAAGAAGATCTTAAAATTTTTTCAAAATATAAGAAGAAAAGAGTAGGTGCATGTAACGCAACATTTGGTGCGATGCGACCTGAAAGCCTAGATATTTACAGTGCTAAGGATCCATTTAATTTTGATGCAAATCCGGATCCTGGATCCGCACTGGAAAAAATGGATCCGGATCCAAATCTGTTATTTAAGATTTACTGATTTATTTTTAACAGCTATGAAGAAGAATTTTTTTTCCCTTCTTTTTAAACAACTTAATGAACCATTCAGAGAAAATGACATTTTTTATAATTTCTCTTTTATTAATAATGCAGATTGCAGATTAAAGTTTTGAGAGTAAAGAATTTTTTTGGCAGTTTTTGGTTGATATTTTGCTCCTGGATGCAGATCCGGATCCAGTTAATACAAAATGTTGCGGATCCGGATCCAGTAAATACAAAATAGTGCGGATCCGGATCCAGTAAATACAAAATAGTGCAGATCCGGATCCAGTAAATACAAAATAGTGCGGATCCAACAGATCCGGATCCTAAGCACTGATTATTTATAATTCTAAGATTGCCTCTGGTTGTTGACAAAGGTTCCATTGCTTGACTTAGTGTCTTGAAGGTAGAATTTTCCCAGGCTATACCAAAGTACTGCATGGTTTCTACTTAACACCTATATATAATGAAAATAAAAAACAATAACAATAAAAATAACAATAACAATCTTAATACTAATAACAATAACAATAAAAAACAATAAAATAAAATAAATAAAATCCAGAACGAACTTCTCTTTTAAAAGTAATAGATTAATAACAGAAATACATTTATTCAAAAAGACATAAATAACTTTCAAATAGTCATGGCCATAAATAAAAATCCTAGAAAACCTTCAAAAATGAATTTCATTATACTGTTGCTATCTCATTTAATATGTGAAACCTATATATATATATATATATATGTTTGCCCAATGGAAAGAAAGTGAGGTATTGCACAAAAAATGAGAAAAATTCGCGCAATTACGAGATGAATATTGAATATAGCTAAATTGCAAAGTTTTAACAAAATATAAAACTTTTTTTGGTATTTAGACATATTAATATCAACAACACCGTTAAATATACTTATTAATCAATATTGTAAAGTTTAATCGGTTATTAATATTGCTTAAAGAATGGGATAAAACTACTTATTAACTTTAAGCAAGAATTTCCTTCGTTAGAACTGCACTTCACTGGAAATTGACTTTTCCTCGTGTTTTCGAATTTTTTGATAATTTCTTTTAAAAAGTCTCGAAACCACTTAGATAAGTAAATTCCCGCTTTAGTTGGCAGTTCTCCCTGGAATTTCCTCCCTAATAGTAAATAAATAGTTATTTCATTACATCTGAGCGATCCCTGAAAAATTACCTTGCAGTCAAAAATTGCATTGTTTAGAGTAGGTTTGGCTCTGGCGACCGATCTGCCGATCTTGATCTCCTGATCCAGCTGCAGATTACGATCATTGAAGGGATGGGAATTCGGTCTAAAAAGTATTAATCAATCAATCAATGACGAAGTGTTAGGGATTAAATAATGTATTTTGGCCGGTACTTGTACTTATTTCTGTTTGATATATAATCCCTGACGAAGTGTTAGGGATTAAATTTCTTGAATTACAATCGAAAACAAACAAGAACAAGTTAAAATTACTGAAAACAAACACATCGTTCCAAATGATAACAACCTAATAATTATTTTCATAAGGGGGGGGGGGGTCGTAAATATATTAATTTACAGATTTGCAACCAATGCACGACACACGTAGGACGTAGGTCGGTATATTCCTAGAAGACAGACCCCGTAGGTCATTTATTTCCAAGAATTGACAGAAAACTTATTTCAAACAGTGGTCGGTTTAATTTGGACATTTTTTTGGCTAAAAGTGGGGGGGGTATTATTAACAGGATGAGGTGGGGGGGGGGGGNGGGGAATCACAAGGTACCTGCATAGAAGGGTGGCCCTAGGTGCTCCTGTCCCATTCTGGTGGGACACAGGGGTCTCAGCAGGCATTCTATATTACAAACATTATGGGACATCTCATTCTCAAATCAATCCGGATCCGTCTTGAATAGAATGTTTCTGATTTTTGAAGTTTTAGTCATTTCTTTCACCAAAAATTAATTCAAAAAGATTCTTCTTGTTTTAAATTGTGAATACATAGACTTTAGTTACCATTCAGTGATTAAACTGGTTTTTTTTTTAATCTGTCATTAATTTTTTTTTTACTTTAATCTAGATTAACATAAATAAACTGTTCCGGTTTCAGGAGAAATTCAGAACAATTTTACTACAACAAAAAAGTAACATTTTATCTAATGAATGATTCTGCAATCTGCATATACGAGGTGTGTTTGATCCAGAATTTTCGTGATTATGTTTATAATGCAATCAAACGGCAACAACAATACCTTTCCAATAAGCTATTAATCAGGGAAATTCTCCGATAAATAAAGAAATTACAATAAAATTCGCATTCTGGATCATACACACCTCGTATTTTAGTGCTTAAATCCACTGGTTCAAGTTATTTTGGCAAAACAAAAAACTTTTTGTTCTAAATCACAAAACAACATTAATTTCAATAAAGATATCATTAAAGCCATCATCTTAGGTTTAATAAAGTTTCTATATAAAAATCAGCACAAATTTTGGAAGCCTGTTTCTGTAATCTGTTAAAGAAATTAGCAATACTTAAATATAAATTGGCTAAATTTGAATAAAATTTAAATGGTTACAATCCAATAAGTATAATTTCAATACAAATAAACAGTTTTAATTCTTGAAAAAAAATTTTAGATTTCATTTTGATACAGAACCGGATCCGCATTGAAAAGAAAAATGGATCCAGATCCGGATCAACAGAAAAAGATTTATCGTTTTTTTTTCACCGAAAAATGTTCAATTTTTTTAGTTTCCTTTTAAGCTCAATCTAGATTATTTATTCAGAGATAAGGAAATTCGAAATAATTGCTCATTTTTCAACAGTTCAAATTTGAAAGAAATTGTGATTTTTAACAGTTTTGATCAGTGTTTAGGATCCGGATCCGTTGGATCCGAAAGATTTTGGCTTCCTGAATCCGGATCCACAAAAATGACAAAAATTTGAAATTCTGCTTTGTTAAAAAACTTCAGTAAACTTTATGGATCCGGATCCGCATCAAAATTAAATGGATCCTAGGAACCGGTTTTGAGTAATGTTTTGCCCCTTGGATCCAGATCAGTGGATCCAAATCTTTCTGCGGAAAACCAAAATGTTGAGGATCAAGGATCCTGATTCTAAGCACTGATTTTTCATTAGAATACCAAAAAATAAAATGATAAATACCTGAGTACCCTGCTTAGATTAAACTAATTCATAATTCTTCATTTTCTTTAGTTCTTTTCGCAACTTGTGTGACAAAAACAAACTTTATTTCACTAATCAACAGATTAATTGATATTTCACTCATCAACAGATTAATTGATATTTCCAAGATTTCGTCTGATCTTCAAATTTAATAAATATGGCACAGGTCAGCTTTCACTTTTAAATCTGAAAAATTACAAATAAATTTATCTCAGATTTTGTTTATTTATTCCTAAAAATAAATGAAAAAAATAATTGTTAAAAAAATCTTAAAATGATTTCATGCAAGTTCAGAGTGACACAATGTTTAGACATAATTATATACCTGGTTGAATATATATATGGCTTCTTTCGACTTCAAAATATAATCATTGAAAATTCTACATATATTTGAATGGGGGGGGGGGGAATACACCCCCCCCCCGGCCTTCTTTTTTTAGTTTGTAAAATATGTTTATCAATAACTTTATGAACCGCTAAATTGACGAAAATAAATGCATTTTTGGATGACAATTTCCAACTTAATAATTCCCTAATTCTATGATAAAAAAGCGTAAACAACTTTTAGCGTTAACAATCAAACCTTTCTTTGGGGAAAAATAATTATATTTTGAAAAGAGGATTGTCAAAACTATGAACCTATCAAAAATTATCAATTATATTTAAATTTTAAATCTGTAGAGCAAATGTGTATAATCAATACGACATGAAAAAATTAAATATGTTTCGAGCAATTTACGCTATTTCAAAGTCATTATTATTCTGAATAAGAATAGTTATAAAGATGTTTAATATACTTCACAAAATTCACTGTTTATTTTGTATTCATTTTCTCTCAGCTCTCACTTATTTAAGCACAGGAGACTTCTTGTCTCTAGGGTCGGAAAAAAAGCAGAAAGCCATTGGAACTCTGCCCATAGATTTGGTTTGGATTTTGTATCTAGGATAGAATAGAATAGGTGAGTCTACGCAGTTAGAAGAAAAAAAATAGGAAATTTTAGACTCTACGCGTAATTAGGAATGTTTAAAATGTCGTCTTCAACTTGAAATGTTTTGAAACAAATGATGCTACATCATGTGAACTAAGGGTGGTGTATTTTTCGACCTACACATATCCGCCATACTCCACTTCTGACCTACGCCAAATCCGCTATACTACACATCCGACCTACTAGCACGTGGTATTACAGCTGCTTTATTGACTTGTGGCCGCAGCGCCCGGCCCCCTAGAGCCTGTCCTAGCCACGGCGCTCGGCCCCCTAGCCGCAGCGCTCGGCCCAGAAATTGTCTTAACCTAACCCAACCCTCAAATAATACTAAAATAAACAGCTGGCGTAGGTCCGATATTGCAGTAGGTCGGAAAGTTAGTAGGTCAGAAGTTCAGTAGGGGGGATGTTGCGTATAGACGATGTAACATTACCGAACTAAGGTACTATCGGAATTTTACACAATTCAACCAACAGGGTATCCACATTACATTAAATCTTCATTGGGTCAAAAGTACGATTTTCAGGACTAATTATAAAATTTAAGAAAATTGAAACACATTAAAGAAAAATTAAACTTGATGCAAAAATTTTCTTGCAGGAAATGCTACGGTTTCTCGAGAAAAGTCAGTTTATTTGGCCGATATAAAGCTTGGAGATAATCTATTATGGGAGGCTTTAAAAATGAACTGAAATTGGAGGCAAATCTGTTAATTATTTAATCTTTTTCTTTCCTGAGGGAAGGGGGGAGCGGCACCTGTTTATTTCCGGATTAAAAGCTATGGAAATCCTTAGATTCCACTGGTTCAGAGAAGGTCTGACTCTGTGCCCCCATATCCCTGATCGTGAACCATGCCTCTGACATTCATTAGATCATTCTGTTTAAAACATTTTTAAACCAATTTGGAACAATTGTGTACAAACTTTAAATGAAACCGGCGGAGAGTAGGTTACAGAAAATCTCCTGACAATTGTTATTATTAACTAATATTATTATAATCTTCTTTACTTTAAATGCTATTTCATGAAGGATTGATAAAACGAATTTCAAAAGTTGTTAGTTCATCTATAAGTGGTGCTCTTTTTTAAAATTCGGTGATGGCGTTAAAACCAAACCTCTGGAGTTCAAAAAGTAGTTCATGGTTACACATTTTATTGAAAATACATTTCGGTCTCCGGGTTGACCCCAGCCCCCCTAGCCTGATTAAGGGGGGGCTTTCCCCCCCTAAGAAGGCTTACACCCCCTGTAGATGGTGGTCGAGGAGGAGCAGAAGTCCTTAACAGGGGTCCATATAGTTCCAAATATTACTAATTTTCTCGAAAGTTTGAAGAAAAAATATGCCCTCAATTCTTAATGCAAACTCAAATTCCACAATTACATTTTCAATATAAGATCAGATTCTTTTTATTTTTGCCCGGCCTTTATTAGAAAAATGCCCAAAAATGTTTTAAATTATACTCACACATTCTTACTCAAATTGCCCCACCAGACTGAAGTTTACTCCCTTTTTTAGAATGCCGTCAAATATTTATAATTTGCATCTAAATTTAAATTATTTTTATCACCAAAAGTTTTATAATTACACCCAACTTTAAGGTAATTACTCCAAAATTAAGAAGTTTTACGCCCACCCTATGATAAAAAAATCCTTCATATACTTTGAAAATGCCCTTAAAAAAAATTTGCCCTCAAAATAAATATTTAAGATTTCCCATACACAAATTTGCCCAAACTGAAAAAAACACAAAACAAAATTGCCCCCTAAAAGATAAGATTTCGTCAAACTGAAAATAGCCCCCCAAAAAATTTAATTTGACCTTTGCACACAGCTAACTTTGTACAGTACAGCTAACTGAGCACACAGGAACAGGTAGGAAACTATCCCCCCTGGTAATGTAATTGTACAGTACAGCTAAACAGGTAGGAAACTATCCCCCCTGGTAATGTAATTGTACAGTATAGCTAACTGAGCATACAGCTACAGGTAGGAAACTATCCCCCCTGGTAATGTAATTGTACAGTACAGCTAAACAGGTAGGAAACTATCCCCCCTGGTAATGTAATTGTACAGTATAGCTAACTGAGCATACAGCTACAGGTAGGAAACTATCCCCCCTGGTAATGTAATTGTACAGTACAGGTAACTGAGTATACAAGTACAGGTAGGAAACTATCCCCCTGGTAATGTAATTGTACAGTACAGCTAACTGAGCATACAGGTACAGGTAGGAAACTATCCCCCCTGGTAATGTAATTGTACAGTATAGCTAACTGAGCATACAGCTACAGGTAGGAAACTATCCCCCCTGGTAATGTAATTGTACAGTACAGCTAACTGAGTATACAGGTACAGGTAGGAAACTATCCCCCCTGGTAATGTAATTGTACAGTACAGCTAACTGAGTATACAGGTACAGGTAGGAAACTATCCCCCCTGGTAATGTAATTGTACAGTATAGCTAACTGAGCATACAGCTACAGGTAGGAAACTATCCCCCCTGGTAATGTAATTGTACAGTACAGCTAACTGAGTATATGGTACAGGTAGGAAACTATCCCCCCTGGTAATGTAATTCCAAAGCTCTGAACACTGAATAGTAAACAGTCCCTTGAAAAACAATATATTCCTGGCAAAAACGTATTATTAGCATTTCGGCATTTCCAAAGCTTTTATTTCTAAAAAGTACTTTGCATTAGACTTCCCGAACGTAAAAACTTCAGTGAATAATTTTTTTTTAAACTTAGAAAAAAAATATATGTATCAATGTCATGGATGGTTTTGTTTGTGTTACTGTGTTCTTGTTAAACAGCATCTTTAAACTGTTCAAACATTCTTTACAATAAATTAGAATTGCAAATATATCTCAAACTACGTCATTGATAGCAAATTACAACAATAAGGGGGAAGGGTGATAAAAAAGTTATTGTGGGCCTTTATTTTGAAGAATTTATTCTTCCGTTTTGGGTGGGAGAAACTATTTTTGTAGATCAGGAAGGGGGCCGGGGGGGGGGGACTGTGCATAAAATATAAAGCTTTCCTAGGAAAGAGGGTATATAGGTCCGCTGATGGCACATTTTGTTTAATTCTCTCCAAAGTAAGAAAAATGAAAGTGAATAAGGGTTCGTTTTTTTAAAAATAATTTTCATGAATTTCACAAAATTTAACAAGATATAATTATGTTCATTATGTACAATTTACAATTAACATTCTAAAAGAAACTTAAACTAGCTTAAACTAGTTTGATAAACTAGCAGCTATTTTAAACTAGTTTGATAAAAACAATCATGTGTACTTAAAAGTTAGAATTTGTGTTATTTAAAGATTAATTTTCAAAAGTGTGTCTATTGTCTATGGATGGAGTAAAATTAGGAAAATCATTAGATTAATGAGTGCTAAATATCAGTTTCTATCTTAATAACAAGATCAGGGAGTAGAGAATCAACTTCATTTTCATGTTTCTTCATGTGTTTTTGCAAATTCCCAACTTTAGAAAAGGCTATGTTGCAGATGGAGCAAACTATACCAGTGTGCCGTATCATGTGGTTGGCTAATCGCTCCGCGGTCGACATCGATTTATTGCAGAGTTTACAGTGGTATCCTCTTTCAACATGGGTTTTCATATGTCTCTCCAAAATATGATTAAATGCGAAGGAGGATTCACATATTGCACACGAGAATCGTTGAAGTGATTCTTTAGGAGTATGTTTGCTTATCATGTGTCTCTTCAAAGTATCCTGACGGTTAAACTTTCTGTTGCAGAAAGTACATGAATGGTTGTCGGTTTCTGTATGTGTTTTTGAGTGTCTGTTTCTACTAGGAGCATGTTTAAAGCTTTGCTCGCAAAACTGGCACTTGTAGGGTTTAAAGTCTTTGTGAGTCATCCAATGTTCTCTCAAATCTTCTTTGGAAGTGAGGACTTCTTCACACTCACCACAGGGGTGTATCTTAGTATCTTCCGGTTTAGTTTGTTCCGCAGCTTGTTCATCTTTATCTTTTAATTCAATATTCAGACCGTGAAGCCTCTTCATGTGTCGCTTCAAGTTTGAGTTTGATGAGAAAACTTGTTCACAGAAAGCACAAGTTTTATTACTAAAGTGTTCGGTTTTCATGTGCTTTTCAAGAGTAATGTAATGAGTAAACGGAATTGAACAAATTTCACAATGGAAGCCATGTGAATCTCTCTCCATACCCTCTTCAACTTTTGGAATAATTTCCATGACATCTTGTTCAGAAACAATAATCCCAAGATCAGTTTCCAATTTAATTTCACTCCCCGCGTCCATGTTTTCGGACATTTTGTTCACATCTTTACATTTGAGGTCCGTTCTGAGAACTGGTTTTACATCAGATTCCATAAAATTACTATCATCCAAATCATCCTCTAAATTATCCTCTAAATTATCCTCCATACCATCCTCAAAATTATCCTCCAAATCATCCTCCGAACCATCCACCAAATTATCCTCCAAATCATCCTCCGAACCATCCACCAAACTACCCTCCAAACAAGCCTCCACATTCAAACCCTCCTCCTCATGACGCTTTATGTGTCTCTGCAAAATTCTAATTGTTTTAAACCTTTTGTTACAAACCACACACACCTTACTAGTATGAGTTGTCATGTGTGTAACGAGCCTACTGTAGGTTTTCACAGATTTCCCGCAAATGTCACAAGGAAACCGATCTTCTTTGTGCGTCTTCATGTGTCTGTATAGAGTGTCAGAACGCGGGAATGCGCTGTTGCAGACTGTGCATTGGTATTTATCTGAACTTGTGTGGGTTTTCATGTGCCTGTTTCTACTTGCAGAGTGTTTAAACACCTGCGTGCAAAAAGAACAAGTGTAAGATTGTTCAGTTTTCTTCATGGGTTTCTTAATCACATGATTATGGGTTCTCTCAATGTGTCTTTTTAAATTAGAAATAGAAGAGAAGACTTTGTCACATAATTCACACGTGTCTTTATGCTCGTCATGAGTTTTCATGTGTTTCATTAACCTCTTAAATGAGGTCGATCCTTCTTCACAGATTTCACAAAAGAACATTTGTATTTCTTCCTTAGAGGCATGAACTGCCATATGCCGTGAAAGCGCATCTGCGCGCGCCAAATCTTTTTCACAAATCGGGCATGTTGTTTTTGTATCTCCGGTGTGAGTTTTCATGTGTCTTTTTCTACTCTGACTATGGGAAAAACCTTTTCCGCAAATAGGACAAGACAATGTTTTTTCACCATTATTATCAGATGTTTCTGTGTCCACCACTCTCTCATCGGTCTTTAAGTGCTCGTCCATTTTCATTTCAGTTTATACCAAGTATTTACAAAAGCAACATCCGTTCTTTTACTTCTGTCAAGCCATGCGCAGATCTGAAAAATAAAAAGAAACATAGTGGCCACTGTCCAGAAAGAAATTAAGAACACTGTTCTTAAATCTATTTTAACTCTGACAAATCATGACAAAATTAAGATCGAAATCAAGAACATTTTCAACAAAACTGCAGAAAACTAAATTGTTGTTCAGGAACGTATTTAACAATAGAAATTTGAGAAGAAGTCAATGGTAGAATTAAGTATTTCTAAAACAAAATCTACAAAGTTTTGGTTTTTCTAGTTCAAACTTTGATTGTAAAAATGAAATAAAATTATTTTGAAAATTTTAAGGATACTATAGATGGACTACCGTGCTTAAATAATCGAATTAGTCCCGTTGTAAGTAGAAATTGACAATTGTAAACGGAAGATCATTCCCGGAAGACTATTTGGGGGAGGTTCGGAAGCCCTACGGGGATGCGCACTGCCGCAAATAGGTCAAATAAGGTTCGGAAGCTGTGCAGGGGAGGTTGCCTTCCATCTCTCCTCTTCAAAGGCATTTTGCACATAGAAAAACTAAGCAAGTCATATATGTTGATATAATTTACAAGTGAATAAAACAACAATGTTAAAATGGACTGAAAACGTACATTTCTTAGTTACATTCACATTTAACTTAAAATTATGAATACCCACTTAATAAAAAATAAAAATTAAGTTTTTGATAATGACATTGTATGACTTCACACTTTATCCAAAGTTAAAAAAAAAGTCTGAAAAAATGTGCTTAACAGGCACTACTCTTTTTTAGCCTTAAAGGGACTGTTAACGTAATTTCAATTGACCCTTAATGCAAAGATGGCAATGCCCGAATTACACGGTACCCTTGAAACCTTTCTGTTAAAATGTGGAAGATACTATCGTTTTTCTGAGAGACCAAAAATGAATAAAATGTAAAAGAACAAAAACATGGATATCTAATTCATCCCTGATATGACGAGTGGGGGAAGGCAGGCGGCCATGAGCCACCACTATTTCCCCTTCCGGGCCACATATTAGCTTTTTTCTCTTCCGGCAGCCATGAGCCACCACTATTTCCCCTTCCGGGCCACCACATTTGACTCTTCCGGGCAAAACTACGTTTTTAAATGGTATATTTAGGGCCTTTAAAGTGTGATTTTTAAAAATCCAGCCGCGTCACGCTATAAATATATATTTAGATCTTTATATTTCAGTGTTAATATGTAATAAGGATGATTCCTCTTAATGTAAACTGTAAAACTTTTTTTT